>NW_027287737.1:0-74838 GCF_047511675.1 Marmota flaviventris
AATTAGTTCTCATTGTGCTCTCTGTGCTTAGTTCCCTGATGAAGTAGACCTAAGCCAAGGCCAGAAAAATACACTTTCATTTGAAAGCATTTGTAGAACTTCCAAAGGACTCTGAGTTTACTGGAATCTCAGAAAATATTTTTTCACCCGTTCTTCTTAATGCTCATCAAGGATTATGTGTATACCAGTTGCACATGGCTGCCCAAATTGCTTTCTTCTAGGTAGAAGTGTTAGTTTGCAGGTACACTTTGAATTTTTAGGTTTCACTTCATTTTCCCATGTAGGGATACAGACATTTGGAACTCTAAATCAAACACGGTTTGTGCTAGTTGCTTGAAACTTGACTCATTCAATTAATTCTTAGTGGGCTCTTTATGTTTTGTTCCCTATTGTAGTGGCCCTTAGAAGAGGCAAGGAAAATACACTTTCATTGGAAAGCGTTGACAGAGCTTCCACAGAACTTGGATTTTACTGGAATTTCACCAAGTATTTGTTCAACCAATCTTTTGGTACTCGGAAAGGAAGATGAGTATGCCAGTTGCACTTAGATGCCCAAATTTCATTCTTCTAGGTTGAAGTATTCATTGTCAGGAACACATTGAATTTTGATATTTCACTTTGTTTTCCCCTCTAGGGATACATGCACTTGGAACTCTAAATCAAACACGGTTTGTGCTAGCTGCTTGAATCTTCACTCACTCAATTGGTTTTAAGTGTTTTCTTTATGCTTTTTTCCCTGTTGGTGTAGCCCTAAGCAGAAGCAAGGAAAATACACTTTCTTTTGAAAGCGTTTGCAGAGCTTCCACAGAACTCGGAGATTACTGGAATTTCAGCAAATATTTTTTCACCCGATCTTGTTGATACTTGGCAGGAAAGATGACTATACCATTTCCACTTAGCAGCCCAAATTTGGTTCTTCTAGGTTGAAGCATTTGTTTTTAGGAACCCTTGGAATTTTTAGGTTTCACTTCGTTTTCCCCTATAGGGATACATGCATTTGGAACTCTAAATCAAACACAGTTTCTGCTAGGTGCTTGAAACTTGACTCACTCAATTAGTTCTTGGTGCACTCTTTACGTTTTGTTCCCCGTTGAAGTGGCCCTGAGTAGAGGCAAGGACAATACACTTTCATTTGAAATCATTTGCATAGCTTCCACAGAAATCCGAGTTTACTGGAATCTCAGCAAATATTTTTTCACCCAATCTTGGGAATACTCATGAGGAAACATGAATATACCAGTTGAACTTGGCTGCCCAAATTTCGTTCTTCTATGTTGTAGCGTTCATTGGCAGGAATACATTGAATTCTTCAGTTTCACTTCGTTCTCCCCTATAGGGATACAGGCATTTGGAACTCTACATCAAACAGGATTTCTGCTAGCTGCTTGAAACTTGACTCAGTCAATTAGTTATCAGTGCCCTCTCTATGCTTTGTTCCCTGTTTAAGTACCTGTAAGCAGAGCCCATGAAAATACACTTGCCTTTGAAAGCGTTTGCAGACCTTCCACAGAACTCTGATTTTACTGGAATTTCAGCGAATGTTTTTTCTCCCAATCTTGGTAATACTTGGCAAGGATTATCATTATACCCGTTGCACTTGGCTGCTGAAATTTCTTTCTTCAAGCTTGAAGCGTTCGTTGGCTGTAACACTTTGAAGTTTAAGGGTTCACTTCGTTTTACCCTATAGGAATATGTGAATTTGGATCTCTAAATCAAACACGGTTTTTGCTAGCTGCTTAAAAATTGACTCAATCAATGAGTTCTAAGTGCGCTCTCTATGCTTTGTGCCCTTATGAAGTAGCCATTAGAATAGGCAAGACAAATACACTGTAATTTCAGCGTTTTGCAGAGCAACTGCAGAACTCTGAGTTTACTGGAATCTCAACAAATACTTTTTCAAACGATCTTTTTGATGATTGCTGGAAAGATGCGTATACCATTTGCACTTGACCATCCAAGTTTTGTTCTTTCAGGTTGTAGCATTCACTTTCAGGAACACTTTGTATTTTTAGGTGTCACTTCGTTTTCCCCTATAGGGATACATGCAATTTGGAAATCTAAATCAAACATGGTTTGTGCTAGCTGCTTGAAACTTGACTCAGTTATTTAGTTCTCAGTGTGTTCACTTTGCTTTTTGCTCTTTTGAATTTGCACTAAGCAGAGGCAAGGAAAATACACTTTCATTTGAATGCTTTTGCAGAGCTTCCACAAACTGGCATTTTACTGGAATTTCAGCAAATATTTTTTCACGCGATCTTGTAGATTCTCAGCAAGGATTTGAGTATACCAGTGGCACATGCCTGGCCAATTGTTTTTTTTTTTTTTTCTTTTAGGTTGGAGCGTTCATTGGCAGCAATAGTTTGAATTTTTAGGTTTCACTTTCTTTTCCCTTACAGGGATACATGTTTTTGAAACTCTAAATCAAACACGGTTTGTGCTAGGTGCTTGAAACATGACCCACTCAATTCGTTCTCAGTGTGCTCTCTAGGCTTTGTTCCCTATGGAAGTTGTCCTAAGCAGAGGCAAGGAAAGTACACTTTCATTTGAAAGCATTTACACAGCGTCCACAGAACTCCGAATTTACGGGAATCTCAGCAAATATTTTTTCACCCGTTCTTGTTGATACTTGGCAGGAAACATGAGCATACCAGTTACACGTGGCTGCCCAAATTTCATTCTTGTATGTTGAAGGGTTCATTTATATATTTTTAGATTTCACTTCATTTTTCCTTATAGGGATACATGCATTTGGAACCCTAAATGAAGTAGGGTTTGGGCTAGCTACTTTAAAAAAGACATAGTAAACTAGTTCTCAGTGCACATAGAGATGTTTTCTGCCTTGTTGATGGATCCCTAAGTACAGGCAAGGAAAATGCACTTTCAATTGAAAGCCTCCACAGGACTTCGAGTTTACTGGAATATCAGCTACCATTTTGTCACCCAATCTTCTTGCTACTCTTCAAGAAAGATTTGTACTCCAGTTGCACTTGGCTGCCCAAATCTTGTTTTTCTAGGTTGAAGTGTTCTTTGGCAGGAACACGTTGAAATTTTAGTTGTCACTTCATGTTCCCCTATTGGAATACATGCATTTGGAACTCTAAATCAAACACAGTTTGTGCTAGTGGCTTGAATCTTTCCTCTCTCAATTAGTTCTAAGCTGGCTCTCTATGCATTGTTCCCTGTTGAAGTAGCCCTAAGCACAGGCAAGGAAAATACACTTTCATTTGAAAGCATTTGTAGTACTTCCAGAGAACTCCGAGTTGATGGGAATCTCAGCAACTATTTTTTCACCAGATCTTGTTGATACTTGGCAAGCAAGATGACTATACCAGTCGTACTTGGCTGCCCAAATTTTGTTCTTCTAGGTTGAAGTGTTCTGTGGCAGGAACACTTTGAATTTTTAGGTTTCACTTCATTTAGTCCTAGAGGGATACACGCACTTGGAACTCTAAATCATATTCAGTTTGTGCTAGCTTCTTGTAACTTTACTCAGTCAATTAGTTCTCATTGTGCTCTCTGTGCTTAGTTCCCTGATGAAGTAGACCTAAGCCAAGGCCAGAAAAATACACTTTCATTTGAAAGCATTTGTAGAACTTCCAAAGGACTCTGAGTTTACTGGAATCTCAGCAAATATTTTTTCACCCAATCTTGGGAATACTCATGAGGAAACATGAATATACCAGTTGAACTTGGCTGCCCAAATTTCGTTCTTCTATGTTGTAGCGTTCATTGGCAGGAATACATTGAATTCTTCAGTTTCACTTCGTTCTCCCCTATAGGGATACAGGCATTTGGAACTCTACATCAAACAGGATTTCTGCTAGCTGCTTGAAACTTGACTCAGTCAATTAGTTATCAGTGCCCTCTCTATGCTTTGTTCCCTGTTTAAGTACCTGTAAGCAGAGCCCATGAAAATACACTTGCCTTTGAAAGCGTTTGCAGACCTTCCACAGAACTCTGATTTTACTGGAATTTCAGCGAATGTTTTTTCTCCCAATCTTGGTAATACTTGGCAAGGATTATCATTATACCCGTTGCACTTGGCTGCTGAAATTTCTTTCTTCAAGCTTGAAGCGTTCGTTGGCTGTAACACTTTGAAGTTTAAGGGTTCACTTCGTTTTACCCTATAGGAATATGTGAATTTGGATCTCTAAATCAAACACGGTTTTTGCTAGCTGCTTAAAAATTGACTCAATCAATGAGTTCTAAGTGCGCTCTCTATGCTTTGTGCCCTTATGAAGTAGCCATTAGAATAGGCAAGACAAATACACTGTAATTTCAGCGTTTGCAGAGCAACTGCAGAACTCTGAGTTTACTGGAATCTCAACAAATACTTTTTCAAACGATCTTTTTGATGATTGCTGGAAAGATGCGTATACCATTTGCACTTGACCATCCAAGTTTTGTTCTTTCAGGTTGTAGCATTCACTTTCAGGAACACTTTGTATTTTTAGGTGTCACTTCGTTTTCCCCTATAGGGATACATGCAATTTGGAAATCTAAATCAAACATGGTTTGTGCTAGCTGCTTGAAACTTGACTCAGTTATTTAGTTCTCAGTGTGTTCACTTTGCTTTTTGCTCTTTTGAATTTGCACTAAGCAGAGGCAAGGAAAATACACTTTCATTTGAATGCTTTTGCAGAGCTTCCACCAACTGGCATTTTACTGGAATTTCAGCAAATATTTTTTCACGCGATCTTGTAGATTCTCAGCAAGGATTTGAGTATACCAGTGGCACATGCCTGGCCAATTGTTTTTTTTTTTTTTTCTTTTAGGTTGGAGCGTTCATTGGCAGCAATAGTTTGAATTTTTAGGTTTCACTTTCTTTTCCCTTACAGGGATACATGTTTTTGAAACTCTAAATCAAACACGGTTTGTGCTAGGTGCTTGAAACATGACCCACTCAATTCGTTCTCAGTGTGCTCTCTAGGCTTTGTTCCCTATGGAAGTTGTCCTAAGCAGAGGCAAGGAAAGTACACTTTCATTTGAAAGCATTTACACAGCGTCCACAGAACTCCGAATTTACGGGAATCTCAGCAAATATTTTTTCACCCGTTCTTGTTGATACTTGGCAGGAAACATGAGCATACCAGTTACACGTGGCTGCCCAAATTTCATTCTTGTATGTTGAAGGGTTCATTTATATATTTTTAGATTTCACTTCATTTTTCCTTATAGGGATACATGCATTTGGAACCCTAAATGAAGTAGGGTTTGGGCTAGCTACTTTAAAAAAGACATAGTAAACTAGTTCTCAGTGCACATAGAGATGTTTTCTGCCTTGTTGATGGATCCCTAAGTACAGGCAAGGAAAATGCACTTTCAATTGAAAGCCTCCACAGGACTTCGAGTTTACTGGAATATCAGCTACCATTTTGTCACCCAATCTTCTTGCTACTCTTCAAGAAAGATTTGTACTCCAGTTGCACTTGGCTGCCCAAATCTTGTTTTTCTAGGTTGAAGTGTTCTTTGGCAGGAACACGTTGAAATTTTAGTTGTCACTTCATGTTCCCCTATTGGAATACATGCATTTGGAACTCTAAATCAAACACAGTTTGTGCTAGTGGCTTGAATCTTTCCTCTCTCAATTAGTTCTAAGCTGGCTCTCTATGCATTGTTCCCTGTTGAAGTAGCCCTAAGCACAGGCAAGGAAAATACACTTTCATTTGAAAGCATTTGTAGTACTTCCAGAGAACTCCGAGTTGATGGGAATCTCAGCAACTATTTTTTCACCAGATCTTGTTGATACTTGGCAAGCAAGATGACTATACCAGTCGTACTTGGCTGCCCAAATTTTGTTCTTCTAGGTTGAAGTGTTCTGTGGCAGGAACACTTTGAATTTTTAGGTTTCACTTCATTTAGTCCTAGAGGGATACACGCACTTGGAACTCTAAATCATATTCAGTTTGTGCTAGCTTCTTGTAACTTTACTCAGTCAATTAGTTCTCATTGTGCTCTCTGTGCTTAGTTCCCTGATGAAGTAGACCTAAGCCAAGGCCAGAAAAATACACTTTCATTTGAAAGCATTTGTAGAACTTCCAAAGGACTCTGAGTTTACTGGAATCTCAGAAAATATTTTTTCACCCGTTCTTCTTAATGCTCATCAAGGATTATGTGTATACCAGTTGCACATGGCTGCCCAAATTGCTTTCTTCTAGGTAGAAGTGTTAGTTTGCAGGTACACTTTGAATTTTTAGGTTTCACTTCATTTTCCCATGTAGGGATACAGACATTTGGAACTCTAAATCAAACACGGTTTGTGCTAGTTGCTTGAAACTTGACTCATTCAATTAATTCTTAGTGGGCTCTTTATGTTTTGTTCCCTATTGTAGTGGCCCTTAGAAGAGGCAAGGAAAATACACTTTCATTGGAAAGCGTTGACAGAGCTTCCACAGAACTTGGATTTTACTGGAATTTCACCAAGTATTTGTTCAACCAATCTTTTGGTACTCGGAAAGGAAGATGAGTATGCCAGTTGCACTTAGATGCCCAAATTTCATTCTTCTAGGTTGAAGTATTCATTGTCAGGAACACATTGAATTTTGATATTTCACTTTGTTTTCCCCTCTAGGGATACATGCACTTGGAACTCTAAATCAAACACGGTTTGTGCTAGCTGCTTGAATCTTCACTCACTCAATTGGTTTTAAGTGTTTTCTTTATGCTTTTTTCCCTGTTGGTGTAGCCCTAAGCAGAAGCAAGGAAAATACACTTTCTTTTGAAAGCGTTTGCAGAGCTTCCACAGAACTCGGAGATTACTGGAATTTCAGCAAATATTTTTTCACCCGATCTTGTTGATACTTGGCAGGAAAGATGACTATACCATTTCCACTTAGCAGCCCAAATTTGGTTCTTCTAGGTTGAAGCATTTGTTTTTAGGAACCCTTGGAATTTTTAGGTTTCACTTCGTTTTCCCCTATAGGGATACATGCATTTGGAACTCTAAATCAAACACAGTTTCTGCTAGGTGCTTGAAACTTGACTCACTCAATTAGTTCTTGGTGCACTCTTTACGTTTTGTTCCCCGTTGAAGTGGCCCTGAGTAGAGGCAAGGACAATACACTTTCATTTGAAATCATTTGCATAGCTTCCACAGAAATCCGAGTTTACTGGAATCTCAGCAAATATTTTTTCACCCAATCTTGGGAATACTCATGAGGAAACATGAATATACCAGTTGAACTTGGCTGCCCAAATTTCGTTCTTCTATGTTGTAGCGTTCATTGGCAGGAATACATTGAATTCTTCAGTTTCACTTCGTTCTCCCCTATAGGGATACAGGCATTTGGAACTCTACATCAAACAGGATTTCTGCTAGCTGCTTGAAACTTGACTCAGTCAATTAGTTATCAGTGCCCTCTCTATGCTTTGTTCCCTGTTTAAGTACCTGTAAGCAGAGCCCATGAAAATACACTTGCCTTTGAAAGCGTTTGCAGACCTTCCACAGAACTCTGATTTTACTGGAATTTCAGCGAATGTTTTTTCTCCCAATCTTGGTAATACTTGGCAAGGATTATCATTATACCCGTTGCACTTGGCTGCTGAAATTTCTTTCTTCAAGCTTGAAGCGTTCGTTGGCTGTAACACTTTGAAGTTTAAGGGTTCACTTCGTTTTACCCTATAGGAATATGTGAATTTGGATCTCTAAATCAAACACGGTTTTTGCTAGCTGCTTAAAAATTGACTCAATCAATGAGTTCTAAGTGCGCTCTCTATGCTTTGTGCCCTTATGAAGTAGCCATTAGAATAGGCAAGACAAATACACTGTAATTTCAGCGTTTGCAGAGCAACTGCAGAACTCTGAGTTTACTGGAATCTCAACAAATACTTTTTCAAACGATCTTTTTGATGATTGCTGGAAAGATGCGTATACCATTTGCACTTGACCATCCAAGTTTTGTTCTTTCAGGTTGTAGCATTCACTTTCAGGAACACTTTGTATTTTTAGGTGTCACTTCGTTTTCCCCTATAGGGATACATGCAATTTGGAAATCTAAATCAAACATGGTTTGTGCTAGCTGCTTGAAACTTGACTCAGTTATTTAGTTCTCAGTGTGTTCACTTTGCTTTTTGCTCTTTTGAATTTGCACTAAGCAGAGGCAAGGAAAATACACTTTCATTTGAATGCTTTTGCAGAGCTTCCACAAACTGGCATTTTACTGGAATTTCAGCAAATATTTTTTCACGCGATCTTGTAGATTCTCAGCAAGGATTTGAGTATACCAGTGGCACATGCCTGGCCAATTGTTTTTTTTTTTTTTTCTTTTAGGTTGGAGCGTTCATTGGCAGCAATAGTTTGAATTTTTAGGTTTCACTTTCTTTTCCCTTACAGGGATACATGTTTTTGAAACTCTAAATCAAACACGGTTTGTGCTAGGTGCTTGAAACATGACCCACTCAATTCGTTCTCAGTGTGCTCTCTAGGCTTTGTTCCCTATGGAAGTTGTCCTAAGCAGAGGCAAGGAAAGTACACTTTCATTTGAAAGCATTTACACAGCGTCCACAGAACTCCGAATTTACGGGAATCTCAGCAAATATTTTTTCACCCGTTCTTGTTGATACTTGGCAGGAAACATGAGCATACCAGTTACACGTGGCTGCCCAAATTTCATTCTTGTATGTTGAAGGGTTCATTTATATATTTTTAGATTTCACTTCATTTTTCCTTATAGGGATACATGCATTTGGAACCCTAAATGAAGTAGGGTTTGGGCTAGCTACTTTAAAAAAGACATAGTAAACTAGTTCTCAGTGCACATAGAGATGTTTTCTGCCTTGTTGATGGATCCCTAAGTACAGGCAAGGAAAATGCACTTTCAATTGAAAGCCTCCACAGGACTTCGAGTTTACTGGAATATCAGCTACCATTTTGTCACCCAATCTTCTTGCTACTCTTCAAGAAAGATTTGTACTCCAGTTGCACTTGGCTGCCCAAATCTTGTTTTTCTAGGTTGAAGTGTTCTTTGGCAGGAACACGTTGAAATTTTAGTTGTCACTTCATGTTCCCCTATTGGAATACATGCATTTGGAACTCTAAATCAAACACAGTTTGTGCTAGTGGCTTGAATCTTTCCTCTCTCAATTAGTTCTAAGCTGGCTCTCTATGCATTGTTCCCTGTTGAAGTAGCCCTAAGCACAGGCAAGGAAAATACACTTTCATTTGAAAGCATTTGTAGTACTTCCAGAGAACTCCGAGTTGATGGGAATCTCAGCAACTATTTTTTCACCAGATCTTGTTGATACTTGGCAAGCAAGATGACTATACCAGTCGTACTTGGCTGCCCAAATTTTGTTCTTCTAGGTTGAAGTGTTCTGTGGCAGGAACACTTTGAATTTTTAGGTTTCACTTCATTTAGTCCTAGAGGGATACACGCACTTGGAACTCTAAATCATATTCAGTTTGTGCTAGCTTCTTGTAACTTTACTCAGTCAATTAGTTCTCATTGTGCTCTCTGTGCTTAGTTCCCTGATGAAGTAGACCTAAGCCAAGGCCAGAAAAATACACTTTCATTTGAAAGCATTTGTAGAACTTCCAAAGGACTCTGAGTTTACTGGAATCTCAGCAAATATTTTTTCACCCAATCTTGGGAATACTCATGAGGAAACATGAATATACCAGTTGAACTTGGCTGCCCAAATTTCGTTCTTCTATGTTGTAGCGTTCATTGGCAGGAATACATTGAATTCTTCAGTTTCACTTCGTTCTCCCCTATAGGGATACAGGCATTTGGAACTCTACATCAAACAGGATTTCTGCTAGCTGCTTGAAACTTGACTCAGTCAATTAGTTATCAGTGCCCTCTCTATGCTTTGTTCCCTGTTTAAGTACCTGTAAGCAGAGCCCATGAAAATACACTTGCCTTTGAAAGCGTTTGCAGACCTTCCACAGAACTCTGATTTTACTGGAATTTCAGCGAATGTTTTTTCTCCCAATCTTGGTAATACTTGGCAAGGATTATCATTATACCCGTTGCACTTGGCTGCTGAAATTTCTTTCTTCAAGCTTGAAGCGTTCGTTGGCTGTAACACTTTGAAGTTTAAGGGTTCACTTCGTTTTACCCTATAGGAATATGTGAATTTGGATCTCTAAATCAAACACGGTTTTTGCTAGCTGCTTAAAAATTGACTCAATCAATGAGTTCTAAGTGCGCTCTCTATGCTTTGTGCCCTTATGAAGTAGCCATTAGAATAGGCAAGACAAATACACTGTAATTTCAGCGTTTGCAGAGCAACTGCAGAACTCTGAGTTTACTGGAATCTCAACAAATACTTTTTCAAACGATCTTTTTGATGATTGCTGGAAAGATGCGTATACCATTTGCACTTGACCATCCAAGTTTTGTTCTTTCAGGTTGTAGCATTCACTTTCAGGAACACTTTGTATTTTTAGGTGTCACTTCGTTTTCCCCTATAGGGATACATGCAATTTGGAAATCTAAATCAAACATGGTTTGTGCTAGCTGCTTGAAACTTGACTCAGTTATTTAGTTCTCAGTGTGTTCACTTTGCTTTTTGCTCTTTTGAATTTGCACTAAGCAGAGGCAAGGAAAATACACTTTCATTTGAATGCTTTTGCAGAGCTTCCACCAACTGGCATTTTACTGGAATTTCAGCAAATATTTTTTCACGCGATCTTGTAGATTCTCAGCAAGGATTTGAGTATACCAGTGGCACATGCCTGGCCAATTGTTTTTTTTTTTTTCTTTTAGGTTGGAGCGTTCATTGGCAGCAATAGTTTGAATTTTTAGGTTTCACTTTCTTTTCCCTTACAGGGATACATGTTTTTGAAACTCTAAATCAAACACGGTTTGTGCTAGGTGCTTGAAACATGACCCACTCAATTCGTTCTCAGTGTGCTCTCTAGGCTTTGTTCCCTATGGAAGTTGTCCTAAGCAGAGGCAAGGAAAGTACACTTTCATTTGAAAGCATTTACACAGCGTCCACAGAACTCCGAATTTACGGGAATCTCAGCAAATATTTTTTCACCCGTTCTTGTTGATACTTGGCAGGAAACATGAGCATACCAGGTACACGTGGCTGCCCAAATTTCATTCTTGTATGTTGAAGGGTTCATTTATATATTTTTAGATTTCCCTTCATTTTTCCTTATAGGGATACATGCATTTGGAACCCTAAATGAAGTAGGGTTTGGGCTAGCTACTTTAAAAAAGACATAGTAAACTAGTTCTCAGTGCACATAGAGATGTTTTCTGCCTTGTTGATGGATCCCTAAGTACAGGCAAGGAAAATGCCCTTTCAATTGAAAGCCTCCACAGGACTTCGAGTTTACTGGAATATCAGCTACCATTTTGTCACCCAATCTTCTTGCTACTCTTCAAGAAAGATTTGTACTCCAGTTGCACTTGGCTGCCCAAATCTTGTTTTTCTAGGTTGAAGTGTTCTTTGGCAGGAACACGTTGAAATTTTAGTTGTCACTTCATGTTCCCCTATTGGAATACATGCATTTGGAACTCTAAATCAAACACAGTTTGTGCTAGTGGCTTGAATCTTTCCTCTCTCAATTAGTTCTAAGCTGGCTCTCTATGCATTGTTCCCTGTTGAAGTAGCCCTAAGCACAGGCAAGGAAAATACACTTTCATTTGAAAGCATTTGTAGTACTTCCAGAGAACTCCGAGTTGATGGGAATCTCAGCAACTATTTTTTCACCAGATCTTGTTGATACTTGGCAAGCAAGATGACTATACCAGTCGTACTTGGCTGCCCAAATTTTGTTCTTCTAGGTTGAAGTGTTCTGTGGCAGGAACACTTTGAATTTTTAGGTTTCACTTCATTTAGTCCTAGAGGGATACACGCACTTGGAACTCTAAATCATATTCAGTTTGTGCTAGCTTCTTGTAACTTTACTCAGTCAATTAGTTCTCATTGTGCTCTCTGTGCTTAGTTCCCTGATGAAGTAGACCTAAGCCAAGGCCAGAAAAATACACTTTCATTTGAAAGCATTTGTAGAACTTCCAAAGGACTCTGAGTTTACTGGAATCTCAGAAAATATTTTTTCACCCGTTCTTCTTAATGCTCATCAAGGATTATGTGTATACCAGTTGCACATGGCTGCCCAAATTGCTTTCTTCTAGGTAGAAGTGTTAGTTTGCAGGTACACTTTGAATTTTTAGGTTTCACTTCATTTTCCCATGTAGGGATACAGACATTTGGAACTCTAAATCAAACACGGTTTGTGCTAGTTGCTTGAAACTTGACTCATTCAATTAATTCTTAGTGGGCTCTTTATGTTTTGTTCCCTATTGTAGTGGCCCTTAGAAGAGGCAAGGAAAATACACTTTCATTGGAAAGCGTTGACAGAGCTTCCACAGAACTTGGATTTTACTGGAATTTCACCAAGTATTTGTTCAACCAATCTTTTGGTACTCGGAAAGGAAGATGAGTATGCCAGTTGCACTTAGATGCCCAAATTTCATTCTTCTAGGTTGAAGTATTCATTGTCAGGAACACATTGAATTTTGATATTTCACTTTGTTTTCCCCTCTAGGGATACATGCACTTGGAACTCTAAATCAAACACGGTTTGTGCTAGCTGCTTGAATCTTCACTCACTCAATTGGTTTTAAGTGTTTTCTTTATGCTTTTTTCCCTGTTGGTGTAGCCCTAAGCAGAAGCAAGGAAAATACACTTTCTTTTGAAAGCGTTTGCAGAGCTTCCACAGAACTCGGAGATTACTGGAATTTCAGCAAATATTTTTTCACCCGATCTTGTTGATACTTGGCAGGAAAGATGACTATACCATTTCCACTTAGCAGCCCAAATTTGGTTCTTCTAGGTTGAAGCATTTGTTTTTTGGAACCCTTGGAATTTTTAGGTTTCACTTCGTTTTCCCCTATAGGGATACATGCATTTGGAACTCTAAATCAAACACAGTTTCTGCTAGGTGCTTGAAACTTGACTCACTCAATTAGTTCTTGGTGCACTCTTTACGTTTTGTTCCCCGTTGAAGTGGCCCTGAGTAGAGGCAAGGACAATACACTTTCATTTGAAATCATTTGCATAGCTTCCACAGAAATCCGAGTTTACTGGAATCTCAGCAAATATTTTTTCACCCAATCTTGGGAATACTCATGAGGAAACATGAATATACCAGTTGAACTTGGCTGCCCAAATTTCGTTCTTCTATGTTGTAGCGTTCATTGGCAGGAATACATTGAATTCTTCAGTTTCACTTCGTTCTCCCCTATAGGGATACAGGCATTTGGAACTCTACATCAAACAGGATTTCTGCTAGCTGCTTGAAACTTGACTCAGTCAATTAGTTATCAGTGCCCTCTCTATGCTTTGTTCCCTGTTTAAGTACCTGTAAGCAGAGCCCATGAAAATACACTTGCCTTTGAAAGCGTTTGCAGACCTTCCACAGAACTCTGATTTTACTGGAATTTCAGCGAATGTTTTTTCTCCCAATCTTGGTAATACTTGGCAAGGATTATCATTATACCCGTTGCACTTGGCTGCTGAAATTTCTTTCTTCAAGCTTGAAGCGTTCGTTGGCTGTAACACTTTGAAGTTTAAGGGTTCACTTCGTTTTACCCTATAGGAATATGTGAATTTGGATCTCTAAATCAAACACGGTTTTTGCTAGCTGCTTAAAAATTGACTCAATCAATGAGTTCTAAGTGCGCTCTCTATGCTTTGTGCCCTTATGAAGTAGCCATTAGAATAGGCAAGACAAATACACTGTAATTTCAGCGTTTGCAGAGCAACTGCAGAACTCTGAGTTTACTGGAATCTCAACAAATACTTTTTCAAACGATCTTTTTGATGATTGCTGGAAAGATGCGTATACCATTTGCACTTGACCATCCAAGTTTTGTTCTTTCAGGTTGTAGCATTCACTTTCAGGAACACTTTGTATTTTTAGGTGTCACTTCGTTTTCCCCTATAGGGATACATGCAATTTGGAAATCTAAATCAAACATGGTTTGTGCTAGCTGCTTGAAACTTGACTCAGTTATTTAGTTCTCAGTGTGTTCACTTTGCTTTTTGCTCTTTTGAATTTGCACTAAGCAGAGGCAAGGAAAATACACTTTCATTTGAATGCTTTTGCAGAGCTTCCACCAACTGGCATTTTACTGGAATTTCAGCAAATATTTTTTCACGCGATCTTGTAGATTCTCAGCAAGGATTTGAGTATACCAGTGGCACATGCCTGGCCAATTGTTTTTTTTTTTTTTTTCTTTTAGGTTGGAGCGTTCATTGGCAGCAATAGTTTGAATTTTTAGGTTTCACTTTCTTTTCCCTTACAGGGATACATGTTTTTGAAACTCTAAATCAAACACGGTTTGTGCTAGGTGCTTGAAACATGACCCACTCAATTCGTTCTCAGTGTGCTCTCTAGGCTTTGTTCCCTATGGAAGTTGTCCTAAGCAGAGGCAAGGAAAGTACACTTTCATTTGAAAGCATTTACACAGCGTCCACAGAACTCCGAATTTACGGGAATCTCAGCAAATATTTTTTCACCCGTTCTTGTTGATACTTGGCAGGAAACATGAGCATACCAGTTACACGTGGCTGCCCAAATTTCATTCTTGTATGTTGAAGGGTTCATTTATATATTTTTAGATTTCACTTCATTTTTCCTTATAGGGATACATGCATTTGGAACCCTAAATGAAGTAGGGTTTGGGCTAGCTACTTTAAAAAAGACATAGTAAACTAGTTCTCAGTGCACATAGAGATGTTTTCTGCCTTGTTGATGGATCCCTAAGTACAGGCAAGGAAAATGCACTTTCAATTGAAAGCCTCCACAGGACTTCGAGTTTACTGGAATATCAGCTACCATTTTGTCACCCAATCTTCTTGCTACTCTTCAAGAAAGATTTGTACTCCAGTTGCACTTGGCTGCCCAAATCTTGTTTTTCTAGGTTGAAGTGTTCTTTGGCAGGAACACGTTGAAATTTTAGTTGTCACTTCATGTTCCCCTATTGGAATACATGCATTTGGAACTCTAAATCAAACACAGTTTGTGCTAGTGGCTTGAATCTTTCCTCTCTCAATTAGTTCTAAGCTGGCTCTCTATGCATTGTTCCCTGTTGAAGTAGCCCTAAGCACAGGCAAGGAAAATACACTTTCATTTGAAAGCATTTGTAGTACTTCCAGAGAACTCCGAGTTGATGGGAATCTCAGCAACTATTTTTTCACCAGATCTTGTTGATACTTGGCAAGCAAGATGACTATACCAGTCGTACTTGGCTGCCCAAATTTTGTTCTTCTAGGTTGAAGTGTTCTGTGGCAGGAACACTTTGAATTTTTAGGTTTCACTTCATTTAGTCCTAGAGGGATACACGCACTTGGAACTCTAAATCATATTCAGTTTGTGCTAGCTTCTTGTAACTTTACTCAGTCAATTAGTTCTCATTGTGCTCTCTGTGCTTAGTTCCCTGATGAAGTAGACCTAAGCCAAGGCCAGAAAAATACACTTTCATTTGAAAGCATTTGTAGAACTTCCAAAGGACTCTGAGTTTACTGGAATCTCAGAAAATATTTTTTCACCCGTTCTTCTTAATGCTCATCAAGGATTATGTGTATACCAGTTGCACATGGCTGCCCAAATTGCTTTCTTCTAGGTAGAAGTGTTAGTTTGCAGGTACACTTTGAATTTTTAGGTTTCACTTCATTTTCCCATGTAGGGATACAGACATTTGGAACTCTAAATCAAACACGGTTTGTGCTAGTTGCTTGAAACTTGACTCATTCAATTAATTCTTAGTGGGCTCTTTATGTTTTGTTCCCTATTGTAGTGGCCCTTAGAAGAGGCAAGGAAAATACACTTTCATTGGAAAGCGTTGACAGAGCTTCCACAGAACTTGGATTTTACTGGAATTTCACCAAGT
Organism: Marmota flaviventris; assembly: GCF_047511675.1. Lineage (NCBI taxonomy): Eukaryota > Metazoa > Chordata > Mammalia > Rodentia > Sciuridae > Marmota > Marmota flaviventris. The sequence continues at coordinate 15,855 of NW_027287737.1, forward strand.
ATTTGTTCAACCAATCTTTTGGTACTCGGAAAGGAAGATGAGTATGCCAGTTGCACTTAGATGCCCAAATTTCATTCTTCTAGGTTGAAGTATTCATTGTCAGGAACACATTGAATTTTGATATTTCACTTTGTTTTCCCCTCTAGGGATACATGCACTTGGAACTCTAAATCAAACACGGTTTGTGCTAGCTGCTTGAATCTTCACTCACTCAATTGGTTTTAAGTGTTTTCTTTATGCTTTTTTCCCTGTTGGTGTAGCCCTAAGCAGAAGCAAGGAAAATACACTTTCTTTTGAAAGCGTTTGCAGAGCTTCCACAGAACTCGGAGATTACTGGAATTTCAGCAAATATTTTTTCACCCGATCTTGTTGATACTTGGCAGGAAAGATGACTATACCATTTCCACTTAGCAGCCCAAATTTGGTTCTTCTAGGTTGAAGCATTTGTTTTTAGGAACCCTTGGAATTTTTAGGTTTCACTTCGTTTTCCCCTATAGGGATACATGCATTTGGAACTCTAAATCAAACACAGTTTCTGCTAGGTGCTTGAAACTTGACTCACTCAATTAGTTCTTGGTGCACTCTTTACGTTTTGTTCCCCGTTGAAGTGGCCCTGAGTAGAGGCAAGGACAATACACTTTCATTTGAAATCATTTGCATAGCTTCCACAGAAATCCGAGTTTACTGGAATCTCAGCAAATATTTTTTCACCCAATCTTGGGAATACTCATGAGGAAACATGAATATACCAGTTGAACTTGGCTGCCCAAATTTCGTTCTTCTATGTTGTAGCGTTCATTGGCAGGAATACATTGAATTCTTCAGTTTCACTTCGTTCTCCCCTATAGGGATACAGGCATTTGGAACTCTACATCAAACAGGATTTCTGCTAGCTGCTTGAAACTTGACTCAGTCAATTAGTTATCAGTGCCCTCTCTATGCTTTGTTCCCTGTTTAAGTACCTGTAAGCAGAGCCCATGAAAATACACTTGCCTTTGAAAGCGTTTGCAGACCTTCCACAGAACTCTGATTTTACTGGAATTTCAGCGAATGTTTTTTCTCCCAATCTTGGTAATACTTGGCAAGGATTATCATTATACCCGTTGCACTTGGCTGCTGAAATTTCTTTCTTCAAGCTTGAAGCGTTCGTTGGCTGTAACACTTTGAAGTTTAAGGGTTCACTTCGTTTTACCCTATAGGAATATGTGAATTTGGATCTCTAAATCAAACACGGTTTTTGCTAGCTGCTTAAAAATTGACTCAATCAATGAGTTCTAAGTGCGCTCTCTATGCTTTGTGCCCTTATGAAGTAGCCATTAGAATAGGCAAGACAAATACACTGTAATTTCAGCGTTTGCAGAGCAACTGCAGAACTCTGAGTTTACTGGAATCTCAACAAATACTTTTTCAAACGATCTTTTTGATGATTGCTGGAAAGATGCGTATACCATTTGCACTTGACCATCCAAGTTTTGTTCTTTCAGGTTGTAGCATTCACTTTCAGGAACACTTTGTATTTTTAGGTGTCACTTCGTTTTCCCCTATAGGGATACATGCAATTTGGAAATCTAAATCAAACATGGTTTGTGCTAGCTGCTTGAAACTTGACTCAGTTATTTAGTTCTCAGTGTGTTCACTTTGCTTTTTGCTCTTTTGAATTTGCACTAAGCAGAGGCAAGGAAAATACACTTTCATTTGAATGCTTTTGCAGAGCTTCCACCAACTGGCATTTTACTGGAATTTCAGCAAATATTTTTTCACGCGATCTTGTAGATTCTCAGCAAGGATTTGAGTATACCAGTGGCACATGCCTGGCCAATTGTTTTTTTTTTTTTTTCTTTTAGGTTGGAGCGTTCATTGGCAGCAATAGTTTGAATTTTTAGGTTTCACTTTCTTTTCCCTTACAGGGATACATGTTTTTGAAACTCTAAATCAAACACGGTTTGTGCTAGGTGCTTGAAACATGACCCACTCAATTCGTTCTCAGTGTGCTCTCTAGGCTTTGTTCCCTATGGAAGTTGTCCTAAGCAGAGGCAAGGAAAGTACACTTTCATTTGAAAGCATTTACACAGCGTCCACAGAACTCCGAATTTACGGGAATCTCAGCAAATATTTTTTCACCCGTTCTTGTTGATACTTGGCAGGAAACATGAGCATACCAGTTACACGTGGCTGCCCAAATTTCATTCTTGTATGTTGAAGGGTTCATTTATATATTTTTAGATTTCACTTCATTTTTCCTTATAGGGATACATGCATTTGGAACCCTAAATGAAGTAGGGTTTGGGCTAGCTACTTTAAAAAAGACATAGTAAACTAGTTCTCAGTGCACATAGAGATGTTTTCTGCCTTGTTGATGGATCCCTAAGTACAGGCAAGGAAAATGCACTTTCAATTGAAAGCCTCCACAGGACTTCGAGTTTACTGGAATATCAGCTACCATTTTGTCACCCAATCTTCTTGCTACTCTTCAAGAAAGATTTGTACTCCAGTTGCACTTGGCTGCCCAAATCTTGTTTTTCTAGGTTGAAGTGTTCTTTGGCAGGAACACGTTGAAATTTTAGTTGTCACTTCATGTTCCCCTATTGGAATACATGCATTTGGAACTCTAAATCAAACACAGTTTGTGCTAGTGGCTTGAATCTTTCCTCTCTCAATTAGTTCTAAGCTGGCTCTCTATGCATTGTTCCCTGTTGAAGTAGCCCTAAGCACAGGCAAGGAAAATACACTTTCATTTGAAAGCATTTGTAGTACTTCCAGAGAACTCCGAGTTGATGGGAATCTCAGCAACTATTTTTTCACCAGATCTTGTTGATACTTGGCAAGCAAGATGACTATACCAGTCGTACTTGGCTGCCCAAATTTTGTTCTTCTAGGTTGAAGTGTTCTGTGGCAGGAACACTTTGAATTTTTAGGTTTCACTTCATTTAGTCCTAGAGGGATACACGCACTTGGAACTCTAAATCATATTCAGTTTGTGCTAGCTTCTTGTAACTTTACTCAGTCAATTAGTTCTCATTGTGCTCTCTGTGCTTAGTTCCCTGATGAAGTAGACCTAAGCCAAGGCCAGAAAAATACACTTTCATTTGAAAGCATTTGTAGAACTTCCAAAGGACTCTGAGTTTACTGGAATCTCAGAAAATATTTTTTCACCCGTTCTTCTTAATGCTCATCAAGGATTATGTGTATACCAGTTGCACATGGCTGCCCAAATTGCTTTCTTCTAGGTAGAAGTGTTAGTTTGCAGGTACACTTTGAATTTTTAGGTTTCACTTCATTTTCCCATGTAGGGATACAGACATTTGGAACTCTAAATCAAACACGGTTTGTGCTAGTTGCTTGAAACTTGACTCATTCAATTAATTCTTAGTGGGCTCTTTATGTTTTGTTCCCTATTGTAGTGGCCCTTAGAAGAGGCAAGGAAAATACACTTTCATTGGAAAGCGTTGACAGAGCTTCCACAGAACTTGGATTTTACTGGAATTTCACCAAGTATTTGTTCAACCAATCTTTTGGTACTCGGAAAGGAAGATGAGTATGCCAGTTGCACTTAGATGCCCAAATTTCATTCTTCTAGGTTGAAGTATTCATTGTCAGGAACACATTGAATTTTGATATTTCACTTTGTTTTCCCCTCTAGGGATACATGCACTTGGAACTCTAAATCAAACACGGTTTGTGCTAGCTGCTTGAATCTTCACTCACTCAATTGGTTTTAAGTGTTTTCTTTATGCTTTTTTCCCTGTTGGTGTAGCCCTAAGCAGAAGCAAGGAAAATACACTTTCTTTTGAAAGCGTTTGCAGAGCTTCCACAGAACTCGGAGATTACTGGAATTTCAGCAAATATTTTTTCACCCGATCTTGTTGATACTTGGCAGGAAAGATGACTATACCATTTCCACTTAGCAGCCCAAATTTGGTTCTTCTAGGTTGAAGCATTTGTTTTTTGGAACCCTTGGAATTTTTAGGTTTCACTTCGTTTTCCCCTATAGGGATACATGCATTTGGAACTCTAAATCAAACACAGTTTCTGCTAGGTGCTTGAAACTTGACTCACTCAATTAGTTCTTGGTGCACTCTTTACGTTTTGTTCCCCGTTGAAGTGGCCCTGAGTAGAGGCAAGGACAATACACTTTCATTTGAAATCATTTGCATAGCTTCCACAGAAATCCGAGTTTACTGGAATCTCAGCAAATATTTTTTCACCCAATCTTGGGAATACTCATGAGGAAACATGAATATACCAGTTGAACTTGGCTGCCCAAATTTCGTTCTTCTATGTTGTAGCGTTCATTGGCAGGATTACATTGAATTCTTCAGTTTCACTTCGTTCTCCCCTATAGGGATACAGGCATTTGGAACTCTACATCAAACAGGATTTCTGCTAGCTGCTTGAAACTTGACTCAGTCAATTAGTTATCAGTGCCCTCTCTATGCTTTGTTCCCTGTTTAAGTACCTGTAAGCAGAGCCCATGAAAATACACTTGCCTTTGAAAGCGTTTGCAGACCTTCCACAGAACTCTGATTTTACTGGAATTTCAGCGAATGTTTTTTCTCCCAATCTTGGTAATACTTGGCAAGGATTATCATTATACCCGTTGCACTTGGCTGCTGAAATTTCTTTCTTCAAGCTTGAAGCGTTCGTTGGCTGTAACACTTTGAAGTTTAAGGGTTCACTTCGTTTTACCCTATAGGAATATGTGAATTTGGATCTCTAAATCAAACACGGTTTTTGCTAGCTGCTTAAAAATTGACTCAATCAATGAGTTCTAAGTGCGCTCTCTATGCTTTGTGCCCTTATGAAGTAGCCATTAGAATAGGCAAGACAAATACACTGTAATTTCAGCGTTTGCAGAGCAACTGCAGAACTCTGAGTTTACTGGAATCTCAACAAATACTTTTTCAAACGATCTTTTTGATGATTGCTGGAAAGATGCGTATACCATTTGCACTTGACCATCCAAGTTTTGTTCTTTCAGGTTGTAGCATTCACTTTCAGGAACACTTTGTATTTTTAGGTGTCACTTCGTTTTCCCCTATAGGGATACATGCAATTTGGAAATCTAAATCAAACATGGTTTGTGCTAGCTGCTTGAAACTTGACTCAGTTATTTAGTTCTCAGTGTGTTCACTTTGCTTTTTGCTCTTTTGAATTTGCACTAAGCAGAGGCAAGGAAAATACACTTTCATTTGAATGCTTTTGCAGAGCTTCCACAAACTGGCATTTTACTGGAATTTCAGCAAATATTTTTTCACGCGATCTTGTAGATTCTCAGCAAGGATTTGAGTATACCAGTGGCACATGCCTGGCCAATTGTTTTTTTTTTTTTTTCTTTTAGGTTGGAGCGTTCATTGGCAGCAATAGTTTGAATTTTTAGGTTTCACTTTCTTTTCCCTTACAGGGATACATGTTTTTGAAACTCTAAATCAAACACGGTTTGTGCTAGGTGCTTGAAACATGACCCACTCAATTCGTTCTCAGTGTGCTCTCTAGGCTTTGTTCCCTATGGAAGTTGTCCTAAGCAGAGGCAAGGAAAGTACACTTTCATTTGAAAGCATTTACACAGCGTCCACAGAACTCCGAATTTACGGGAATCTCAGCAAATATTTTTTCACCCGTTCTTGTTGATACTTGGCAGGAAACATGAGCATACCAGTTACACGTGGCTGCCCAAATTTCATTCTTGTATGTTGAAGGGTTCATTTATATATTTTTAGATTTCACTTCATTTTTCCTTATAGGGATACATGCATTTGGAACCCTAAATGAAGTAGGGTTTGGGCTAGCTACTTTAAAAAAGACATAGTAAACTAGTTCTCAGTGCACATAGAGATGTTTTCTGCCTTGTTGATGGATCCCTAAGTACAGGCAAGGAAAATGCACTTTCAATTGAAAGCCTCCACAGGACTTCGAGTTTACTGGAATATCAGCTACCATTTTGTCACCCAATCTTCTTGCTACTCTTCAAGAAAGATTTGTACTCCAGTTGCACTTGGCTGCCCAAATCTTGTTTTTCTAGGTTGAAGTGTTCTTTGGCAGGAACACGTTGAAATTTTAGTTGTCACTTCATGTTCCCCTATTGGAATACATGCATTTGGAACTCTAAATCAAACACAGTTTGTGCTAGTGGCTTGAATCTTTCCTCTCTCAATTAGTTCTAAGCTGGCTCTCTATGCATTGTTCCCTGTTGAAGTAGCCCTAAGCACAGGCAAGGAAAATACACTTTCATTTGAAAGCATTTGTAGTACTTCCAGAGAACTCCGAGTTGATGGGAATCTCAGCAACTATTTTTTCACCAGATCTTGTTGATACTTGGCAAGCAAGATGACTATACCAGTCGTACTTGGCTGCCCAAATTTTGTTCTTCTAGGTTGAAGTGTTCTGTGGCAGGAACACTTTGAATTTTTAGGTTTCACTTCATTTAGTCCTAGAGGGATACACGCACTTGGAACTCTAAATCATATTCAGTTTGTGCTAGCTTCTTGTAACTTTACTCAGTCAATTAGTTCTCATTGTGCTCTCTGTGCTTAGTTCCCTGATGAAGTAGACCTAAGCCAAGGCCAGAAAAATACACTTTCATTTGAAAGCATTTGTAGAACTTCCAAAGGACTCTGAGTTTACTGGAATCTCAGCAAATATTTTTTCACCCAATCTTGGGAATACTCATGAGGAAACATGAATATACCAGTTGAACTTGGCTGCCCAAATTTCGTTCTTCTATGTTGTAGCGTTCATTGGCAGGAATACATTGAATTCTTCAGTTTCACTTCGTTCTCCCCTATAGGGATACAGGCATTTGGAACTCTACATCAAACAGGATTTCTGCTAGCTGCTTGAAACTTGACTCAGTCAATTAGTTATCAGTGCCCTCTCTATGCTTTGTTCCCTGTTTAAGTACCTGTAAGCAGAGCCCATGAAAATACACTTGCCTTTGAAATCGTTTGCAGACCTTCCACAGAACTCTGATTTTACTGGAATTTCAGCGAATGTTTTTTCTCCCAATCTTGGTAATACTTGGCAAGGATTATCATTATACCCGTTGCACTTGGCTGCTGAAATTTCTTTCTTCAAGCTTGAAGCGTTCGTTGGCTGTAACACTTTGAAGTTTAAGGGTTCACTTCGTTTTACCCTATAGGAATATGTGAATTTGGATCTCTAAATCAAACACGGTTTTTGCTAGCTGCTTAAAAATTGACTCAATCAATGAGTTCTAAGTGCGCTCTCTATGCTTTGTGCCCTTATGAAGTAGCCATTAGAATAGGCAAGACAAATACACTGTAATTTCAGCGTTTGCAGAGCAACTGCAGAACTCTGAGTTTACTGGAATCTCAACAAATACTTTTTCAAACGATCTTTTTGATGATTGCTGGAAAGATGCGTATACCATTTGCACTTGACCATCCAAGTTTTGTTCTTTCAGGTTGTAGCATTCACTTTCAGGAACACTTTGTATTTTTAGGTGTCACTTCGTTTTCCCCTATAGGGATACATGCAATTTGGAAATCTAAATCAAACATGGTTTGTGCTAGCTGCTTGAAACTTGACTCAGTTATTTAGTTCTCAGTGTGTTCACTTTGCTTTTTGCTCTTTTGAATTTGCACTAAGCAGAGGCAAGGAAAATACACTTTCATTTGAATGCTTTTGCAGAGCTTCCACCAACTGGCATTTTACTGGAATTTCAGCAAATATTTTTTCACGCGATCTTGTAGATTCTCAGCAAGGATTTGAGTATACCAGTGGCACATGCCTGGCCAATTGTTTTTTTTTTCTTTTAGGTTGGAGCGTTCATTGGCAGCAATAGTTTGAATTTTTAGGTTTCACTTTCTTTTCCCTTACAGGGATACATGTTTTTGAAACTCTAAATCAAACACGGTTTGTGCTAGGTGCTTGAAACATGACCCACTCAATTCGTTCTCAGTGTGCTCTCTAGGCTTTGTTCCCTATGGAAGTTGTCCTAAGCAGAGGCAAGGAAAGTACACTTTCATTTGAAAGCATTTACACAGCGTCCACAGAACTCCGAATTTACGGGAATCTCAGCAAATATTTTTTCACCCGTTCTTGTTGATACTTGGCAGGAAACATGAGCATACCAGGTACACGTGGCTGCCCAAATTTCATTCTTGTATGTTGAAGGGTTCATTTATATATTTTTAGATTTCCCTTCATTTTTCCTTATAGGGATACATGCATTTGGAACCCTAAATGAAGTAGGGTTTGGGCTAGCTACTTTAAAAAAGACATAGTAAACTAGTTCTCAGTGCACATAGAGATGTTTTCTGCCTTGTTGATGGATCCCTAAGTACAGGCAAGGAAAATGCCCTTTCAATTGAAAGCCTCCACAGGACTTCGAGTTTACTGGAATATCAGCTACCATTTTGTCACCCAATCTTCTTGCTACTCTTCAAGAAAGATTTGTACTCCAGTTGCACTTGGCTGCCCAAATCTTGTTTTTCTAGGTTGAAGTGTTCTTTGGCAGGAACACGTTGAAATTTTAGTTGTCACTTCATGTTCCCCTATTGGAATACATGCATTTGGAACTCTAAATCAAACACAGTTTGTGCTAGTGGCTTGAATCTTTCCTCTCTCAATTAGTTCTAAGCTGGCTCTCTATGCATTGTTCCCTGTTGAAGTAGCCCTAAGCACAGGCAAGGAAAATACACTTTCATTTGAAAGCATTTGTAGTACTTCCAGAGAACTCCGAGTTGATGGGAATCTCAGCAACTATTTTTTCACCAGATCTTGTTGATACTTGGCAAGCAAGATGACTATACCAGTCGTACTTGGCTGCCCAAATTTTGTTCTTCTAGGTTGAAGTGTTCTGTGGCAGGAACACTTTGAATTTTTAGGTTTCACTTCATTTAGTCCTAGAGGGATACACGCACTTGGAACTCTAAATCATATTCAGTTTGTGCTAGCTTCTTGTAACTTTACTCAGTCAATTAGTTCTCATTGTGCTCTCTGTGCTTAGTTCCCTGATGAAGTAGACCTAAGCCAAGGCCAGAAAAATACACTTTCATTTGAAAGCATTTGTAGAACTTCCAAAGGACTCTGAGTTTACTGGAATCTCAGAAAATATTTTTTCACCCGTTCTTCTTAATGCTCATCAAGGATTATGTGTATACCAGTTGCACATGGCTGCCCAAATTGCTTTCTTCTAGGTAGAAGTGTTAGTTTGCAGGTACACTTTGAATTTTTAGGTTTCACTTCATTTTCCCATGTAGGGATACAGACATTTGGAACTCTAAATCAAACACGGTTTGTGCTAGTTGCTTGAAACTTGACTCATTCAATTAATTCTTAGTGGGCTCTTTATGTTTTGTTCCCTATTGTAGTGGCCCTTAGAAGAGGCAAGGAAAATACACTTTCATTGGAAAGCGTTGACAGAGCTTCCACAGAACTTGGATTTTACTGGAATTTCACCAAGTATTTGTTCAACCAATCTTTTGGTACTCGGAAAGGAAGATGAGTATGCCAGTTGCACTTAGATGCCCAAATTTCATTCTTCTAGGTTGAAGTATTCATTGTCAGGAACACATTGAATTTTGATATTTCACTTTGTTTTCCCCTCTAGGGATACATGCACTTGGAACTCTAAATCAAACACGGTTTGTGCTAGCTGCTTGAATCTTCACTCACTCAATTGGTTTTAAGTGTTTTCTTTATGCTTTTTTCCCTGTTGGTGTAGCCCTAAGCAGAAGCAAGGAAAATACACTTTCTTTTGAAAGCGTTTGCAGAGCTTCCACAGAACTCGGAGATTACTGGAATTTCAGCAAATATTTTTTCACCCGATCTTGTTGATACTTGGCAGGAAAGATGACTATACCATTTCCACTTAGCAGCCCAAATTTGGTTCTTCTAGGTTGAAGCATTTGTTTTTTGGAACCCTTGGAATTTTTAGGTTTCACTTCGTTTTCCCCTATAGGGATACATGCATTTGGAACTCTAAATCAAACACAGTTTCTGCTAGGTGCTTGAAACTTGACTCACTCAATTAGTTCTTGGTGCACTCTTTACGTTTTGTTCCCCGTTGAAGTGGCCCTGAGTAGAGGCAAGGACAATACACTTTCATTTGAAATCATTTGCATAGCTTCCACAGAAATCCGAGTTTACTGGAATCTCAGCAAATATTTTTTCACCCAATCTTGGGAATACTCATGAGGAAACATGAATATACCAGTTGAACTTGGCTGCCCAAATTTCGTTCTTCTATGTTGTAGCGTTCATTGGCAGGAATACATTGAATTCTTCAGTTTCACTTCGTTCTCCCCTATAGGGATACAGGCATTTGGAACTCTACATCAAACAGGATTTCTGCTAGCTGCTTGAAACTTGACTCAGTCAATTAGTTATCAGTGCCCTCTCTATGCTTTGTTCCCTGTTTAAGTACCTGTAAGCAGAGCCCATGAAAATACACTTGCCTTTGAAAGCGTTTGCAGACCTTCCACAGAACTCTGATTTTACTGGAATTTCAGCGAATGTTTTTTCTCCCAATCTTGGTAATACTTGGCAAGGATTATCATTATACCCGTTGCACTTGGCTGCTGAAATTTCTTTCTTCAAGCTTGAAGCGTTCGTTGGCTGTAACACTTTGAAGTTTAAGGGTTCACTTCGTTTTACCCTATAGGAATATGTGAATTTGGATCTCTAAATCAAACACGGTTTTTGCTAGCTGCTTAAAAATTGACTCAATCAATGAGTTCTAAGTGCGCTCTCTATGCTTTGTGCCCTTATGAAGTAGCCATTAGAATAGGCAAGACAAATACACTGTAATTTCAGCGTTTGCAGAGCAACTGCAGAACTCTGAGTTTACTGGAATCTCAACAAATACTTTTTCAAACGATCTTTTTGATGATTGCTGGAAAGATGCGTATACCATTTGCACTTGACCATCCAAGTTTTGTTCTTTCAGGTTGTAGCATTCACTTTCAGGAACACTTTGTATTTTTAGGTGTCACTTCGTTTTCCCCTATAGGGATACATGCAATTTGGAAATCTAAATCAAACATGGTTTGTGCTAGCTGCTTGAAACTTGACTCAGTTATTTAGTTCTCAGTGTGTTCACTTTGCTTTTTGCTCTTTTGAATTTGCACTAAGCAGAGGCAAGGAAAATACACTTTCATTTGAATGCTTTTGCAGAGCTTCCACCAACTGGCATTTTACTGGAATTTCAGCAAATATTTTTTCACGCGATCTTGTAGATTCTCAGCAAGGATTTGAGTATACCAGTGGCACATGCCTGGCCAATTGTTTTTTTTTTTTTTTCTTTTAGGTTGGAGCGTTCATTGGCAGCAATAGTTTGAATTTTTAGGTTTCACTTTCTTTTCCCTTACAGGGATACATGTTTTTGAAACTCTAAATCAAACACGGTTTGTGCTAGGTGCTTGAAACATGACCCACTCAATTCGTTCTCAGTGTGCTCTCTAGGCTTTGTTCCCTATGGAAGTTGTCCTAAGCAGAGGCAAGGAAAGTACACTTTCATTTGAAAGCATTTACACAGCGTCCACAGAACTCCGAATTTACGGGAATCTCAGCAAATATTTTTTCACCCGTTCTTGTTGATACTTGGCAGGAAACATGAGCATACCAGTTACACGTGGCTGCCCAAATTTCATTCTTGTATGTTGAAGGGTTCATTTATATATTTTTAGATTTCACTTCATTTTTCCTTATAGGGATACATGCATTTGGAACCCTAAATGAAGTAGGGTTTGGGCTAGCTACTTTAAAAAAGACATAGTAAACTAGTTCTCAGTGCACATAGAGATGTTTTCTGCCTTGTTGATGGATCCCTAAGTACAGGCAAGGAAAATGCACTTTCAATTGAAAGCCTCCACAGGACTTCGAGTTTACTGGAATATCAGCTACCATTTTGTCACCCAATCTTCTTGCTACTCTTCAAGAAAGATTTGTACTCCAGTTGCACTTGGCTGCCCAAATCTTGTTTTTCTAGGTTGAAGTGTTCTTTGGCAGGAACACGTTGAAATTTTAGTTGTCACTTCATGTTCCCCTATTGGAATACATGCATTTGGAACTCTAAATCAAACACAGTTTGTGCTAGTGGCTTGAATCTTTCCTCTCTCAATTAGTTCTAAGCTGGCTCTCTATGCATTGTTCCCTGTTGAAGTAGCCCTAAGCACAGGCAAGGAAAATACACTTTCATTTGAAAGCATTTGTAGTACTTCCAGAGAACTCCGAGTTGATGGGAATCTCAGCAACTATTTTTTCACCAGATCTTGTTGATACTTGGCAAGCCAGATGACTATACCAGTCGTACTTGGCTGCCCAAATTTTGTTCTTCTAGGTTGAAGTGTTCTGTGGCAGGAACACTTTGAATTTTTAGGTTTCACTTCATTTAGTCCTAGAGGGATACACGCACTTGGAACTCTAAATCATATTCAGTTTGTGCTAGCTTCTTGTAACTTTACTCAGTCAATTAGTTCTCATTGTGCTCTCTGTGCTTAGTTCCCTGATGAAGTAGACCTAAGCCAAGGCCAGAAAATACACTTTCATTTGAAAGCATTTGTAGAACTTCCAAAGGACTCTGAGTTTACTGAATCTCAGAAAATATTTTTCACCCGTTCTTCTTAATGCTCATCAAGGATTATGTGTATACCAGTTGCACATGGCTGCCCAAATTGCTTTCTTCTAGGTAGAAGTGTTAGTTTGCAGGTACACTTTGAATTTTTAGGTTCACTTCATTTTCCATGTAGGGATACAGACATTTGGAACTCTAAATCAAACACGGTTTGTGCTAGTTGCTTGAAACTTGACTCATTCAATTAATTCTTAGTGGGCTCTTTATGTTTTGTTCCCTATTGTAGTGGCCCTTAGAAGAGGCAAGGAAAATACACTTTCATTGGAAAGCGTTGACAGAGCTTCCACAGAACTTGGATTTTACTGGATTTCACCAAGTATTTGTTCAACCAATCTTTTGGTACTCGGAAAGGAAGATGAGTATGCCAGTTGCACTTAGATGCCCAAATTTCATTCTTCTAGGTTGAAGTATTCATTGTCAGGAACACATTGAATTTTGATATTTCACTTTGTTTTCCCTCTAGGGATACATGCACTTGGAACTCTAAATCAAACACGGTTTGTGCTAGCTGCTTGAATCTTCACTCACTCAATTGGTTTTAAGTGTTTTCTTTATGCTTTTTTCCCTGTTGGTGTAGCCCTAAGCAGAAGCAAGGAAAATACACTTTCTTTTGAAAGCGTTTGCAGAGCTTCCACAGAACTCGGAGATTACTGGAATTTCAGCAAATATTTTTTCACCCGATCTTGTTGATACTTGGCAGGAAAGATGACTATACCATTTTCCACTTAGCACGCCCAAATTTGGTTCTTCTAGGTTGAAGCATTTGTTTTTTGGAACCCTTGGAATTTTTAGGTTTCACTTCGTTTTCCCCTATAGGGATACATGCATTTGGAACTCTAAATCAAACACAGTTTCTGCTAGGTGCTTGAAACTTGACTCACTCAATTAGTTCTTGGTGCATCTTTACGTTTTGTTCCCCGTTGAAAGTGGCCCTGAGTAGAGGCAAGGACAATACACTTTCATTTGAAAATCATTTGCATAGCTTCCACAGAAATCCGAGTTTACTGGAATCTCAGCAAATATTTTTTCACCCAATCTTGGGAATACTCATGAGGAAACATGAATATACCAGTTGAACTTGGCTGCCCAAATTCGTTCTTCTATGTTGTAGCGTTCATTGGCAGAATACATTGAATTCTTCAGTTTCACTTCGTTCTCCCTATAGGGATACAGGCATTTGGAACTCTACATCAAACAGGATTTCTGCTAGCTGCTTGAAACTTGACTCAGTCAATTAGTTATCAGTGCCCTCTCTATGCCTTTGTTCCCTGTTTAAGTACCTGTAAGCAGAGCCCATGAAAATACACTTGCCTTTGAAAGCGTTTGCAGACCTTCCACAGAACTCTGATTTTACTGAATTTCAGCGAATGTTTTTTCTCCCAATCTTGGTAATACTTGGCAAGGATTATCATTATACCCGTTGCACTTGGCTGCTGAAATTTCTTTCTTCAAGCTTGAAGCGTTCGTTGGCTGTAACACTTTGAAGTTAGGGTCACTTCGTTTTACCCTATAGGAATATGTGAATTTGGATCTCTAAATCAAACACGGTTTTGCTAGCTGCTTAAAAATTGACTCAATCAATGAGTTCTAAGTGCGCTCTCTATGCTTTGTGCCCTTATGAAGTAGCAATTAGAATAGCAAGACAAATACACTGTAATTTCAGCGTTTGCAGAGCAACTGCAGAACTCTGAGTTTACTGGAATCTCAACAAATACTTTTTCAAACGATCTTTTTGATGATTGCTGGAAAGATGCGTATACCATTTGCACTTGACCATCCAAGTTTTGTTCTTTCAGGTTGTAGCATTCACTTTCAGGAACACTTTGTATTTTTAGGTGTCACTTCGTTTTCCCCTATAGGGATACATGCAATTTGGAAATCTAAATCAAACATGGTTTGTGCTAGCTGCTTGAAACTTGACTCAGTTATTTAGTTCTCAGTGTGTTCACTTTGCTTTTGCTCTTTTGAATTTGCACTAAGCAGAGGCAAGGAAAATACACTTTCATTTGAATGCTTTTGCAGAGCTTCCACAAACTGGCATTTTACTGGAATTTCAGCAAATATTTTTTCACGCGATCTTGTAGATTCTCAGCAAGGATTTGAGTATACCAGTGGCACATGCCTGGCCAATTGTTTTTTTTTTTTTTCTTTAGGTTGGAGCGTTCATTGGCAGCAATAGTTTGAATTTTTAGGTTTCCACTTTCTTTTCCCTTACAGGGATACATGTTTTTGAAACTCTAAATCAAACACGGTTTGTGCTAGGTGCTTGAAACATGACCCACTCAATTCGTTCTCAGTGTGCTCTCTAGGCTTTGTTCCCTATGGAAGTTGTCCTAAGCAGAGGCAAGGAAAGTACACTTTCATTTGAAAGCATTTACACAGCGTCCACAGAACTCCGAATTTACGGGAATCTCAGCAAATATTTTTTCACCCGTTCTTGTTGATACTTGGCAGGAAACATGAGCATACCAGTTTACACGTGGCTGCCCAAATTTCATTCTTGTATGTTGAAGGGTTCATTTATATATTTTAGATTTCCCTTCATTTTTCCTTATAGGGATACATGCATTTGGAACCCTAAATGAAGTAGGTTTGGGCTAGCTACTTTAAAAAGACATAGTAAACTAGTTCTCAGTGCACATAGAGATGTTTTCTGCCTTGTTGATGGATCCCTAAGTACAGGCAAGGAAAATGCACTTTCAATTGAAAGCCTCCACAGACTTCGAGTTTACTGGAATATCAGCTACCATTTTTGTCACCCAATCTTCTTGCTACTCTTCAAGAAAGATTTGTACTCAGTTGCACTTGGCTGCCCAAATCTTGTTTTTCTAGGTTGAAGTGTTCTTTGGCAGGAACACGTTGAAATTTTAGTTGTCACTTCATGTCCCCTATTGGAATACATGCATTTGGAACTCTAAATCAAACACAGTTTGTGCTAGTGGCTTGAATCTTTCCTCTCTCAATTAGTTCTAAGCTGGCTCTCTATGCATTGTTCCCTGTTGAAGTAGCCCTAAGCACAGGCAAGGAAAATACACTTTCATTTGGAAAGCATTTGTAGTACTTCCAGAG
The DNA here is from genome assembly GCF_047511675.1 of Marmota flaviventris. Taxonomy (NCBI): domain Eukaryota; kingdom Metazoa; phylum Chordata; class Mammalia; order Rodentia; family Sciuridae; genus Marmota; species Marmota flaviventris. Next base: position 31,519 of record NW_027287737.1, read on the forward strand.
AACTCCGAGTTGATGGGAATCTCAGCAACTATTTTTTCACCAGATCTTGTTGATACTTGGCAAGCAAGATGACTATACCAGTCGTACTTGGCTGCCCAAATTTTGTTCTTCTAGGTTGAAGTGTTCTGTGGCAGGAACACTTTGAAATTTTTAGGTTTCACTTCATTTAGTCCTAGAGGGATACACGCACTTGGAACTCTAAATCATATTCAGTTTGTGCTAGCTTCTTGTAACTTTACTCAGTCAATTAGTTCTCATTGTGCTCTCTGTGCTTAGTTCCCTGATGAAGTAGACCTAAGCCAAGGCCAGAAAAATACACTTTCATTTGAAAGCATTTGTAGAACTTCCAAAGGACTCTGAGTTTACTGGAATCTCAGAAAATATTTTTTCACCCGTTCTTTCTTAATGCTCATCAAGGATTATGTGTATACCAGTTGCACATGGCTGCCCAAATTGCTTTCTTCTAGGTAGAAGTGTTAGTTTGCAGGTACACTTTGAATTTTTAGGTTTCACTTCATTTCCCATGTAGGGATACAGACATTTGGAACTCTAAATCAAACACGGTTTGTGCTAGTTGCTTGAAACTTGACTCATTCAATTAATTCTTAGTGGGCTCTTAATGTTTTGTTCCCTATTGTAGTGGCCCTTAGAAGAGGCAAGGGAAAATACACTTTCATTGGAAAGCGTTGACAGAGCTTCCACAGAACTTGGATTTTACTGGAATTTCACCAAGTATTTGTTCAACCAATCTTTTGGTACTCGGAAAGGAAGATGAGTATGCCAGTTGCACTTAGATGCCCAAATTTCATTCTTCTAGGTTGAAGTATTCATTGTCAGGAACACATTGAATTTTGATATTTCACTTTGTTTTCCCTCTAGGGATACATGCACTTGGAACTCTAAATCAAACACGGTTTGTGCTAGCTGCTTGAATCTTCACTCACTCAATTGGTTTTAAGTGTTTTCTTTATGCTTTTTTCCCTGTTGGTGTAGCCCTAAGCAGAAGCAAGGAAAATACACTTTCTTTTGAAAGCGTTTGCAGAGCTTCCACAGAACTCGGAGATTCCTGGAATTTCAGCAAATATTTTTTCACCCGATCTTGTTGATACTTGGCAGGAAAGATGACTATACCATTTCCACTTAGCAGCCCAAATTTGGTTCTTCTAGGTTGAAGCATTGTTTTTAGGAACCCTTGGAATTTTTAGGTTTCACTTCGTTTTCCCCTATAGGGATACATGCATTTGGAACTCTAAATCAAACACAGTTTCTGCTAGGTGCTTGAAACTTGACTCACTCAATTAGTTCTTGGTGCACTCTTTACGTTTTGTTCCCGTTGAAGTGGCCCTGAGTAGAGGCAAGGACAATACACTTTCATTTGAAATCATTTGCATAGCTTCCACAGAAATCCCGAGTTTACTGGAATCTCAGCAAATATTTTTTCACCCAATCTTGGGAATACTCATGAGGAAACATGAATATACCAGTTGAACTTGGCTGCCCAAATTTCGTTCTTCTATGTTGTAGCGTTCATTGGCAGGAATACATTGAATTCTTCAGTTTCACTTCGTTCTCCCCTATAGGGATACAGGCATTTGGAACTCTACATCAAACAGGATTTCTGCTAGCTGCTTGAAACTTGACTCAGTCAATTAGTTATCAGTGCCCTCTCTATGCTTTGTTCCCTGTTTAAGTACCTGTAAGCAGAGCCCATGAAATACACTTGCCTTTGAAAGCGTTTGCAGACCTTCCACAGAACTCTGATTTTACTGGAATTTCAGCGAATGTATTTTTCTCCCAATCTTGGGTAATACTTGGCAAGGATTATCATTATACCCGTTGCACTTGGCTGCTGAAATTTCTTTCTTCAAGCTTGAAGCGTTCGTTGGCTGTAACACTTTGAAGTTTAAGGGTTCACTTCGTTTTACCCTATAGGAATATGTGAATTTGGATCTCTAAATCAAACACGGTTTTTGCTAGCTGCTTAAAAATTGACTCAATCAATGAGTTCTAAGTGCGCTCTCTATGCTTTGTGCCCTTATGAAGTAGCCATTAGAATAGGCAAGACAAATACACTGTAATTTCAGCGTTTTGCAGAGCAACTGCAGAACTCTGAGTTTACTGGAATCTCAACAAAATACTTTTTCAAACGATCTTTTTGATGATTGCTGGAAAGATGCGTATACCATTTGCACTTGACCATCCAAGTTTTGTTCTTTCAGGTTGTAGCATTCACTTTCAGGAACACTTTGTATTTTTTAGGTGTCACTTCGTTTTCCCTATAGGGATACATGCAATTTGGAAATCTAAATCAAACATGGTTTGTGCTAGCTGCTTGAAACTTGACTCAGTTATTTAGTTCTCAGTGTGTTCACTTTGCTTTTTGCTCTTTTGAATTTGCACTAAGCAGAGGCAAGGAAAATACACTTTCATTTGAATGCTTTTGCAGAGCTTCCACAAACTGGCATTTTACTGGAATTTCAGCAAATATTTTTTCACGCGATCTTGTAGATTCTCAGCAAGGATTTGAGTATACCAGTGGCACATGCCTGGCCAATTGTTTTTTTTTTTTTTCTTTTAGGTTGGAGCGTTCATTGGCAGCAATAGTTTGAATTTTTAGGTTTCACTTTCTTTTCCCTTACAGGGATACATGTTTTTGAAACTCTAAATCAAACACGGTTTGTGCTAGGTGCTTGAAACATGACCCACTCAATTCGTTCTCAGTGTGCTCTCTAGGCTTTGTTCCCTATGGAAGTTGTCCTAAGCAGAGGCAAGGAAAGTACACTTTCATTTGAAAGCATTTACACAGCGTCCACAGAACTCCGAATTTACGGGAATCTCAGCAAATATTTTTTCACCCGTTCTTGTTGATACTTGGCAGGAAACATGAGCATACCAGTTACACGTGGCTGCCCAAATTTCATTCTTGTATGTTGAAGGGTTCATTTATATATTTTTAGATTTCACTTCATTTTTCCTTATAGGGATACATGCATTTGGAACCCTAAATGAAGTAGGGTTTGGGCTAGCTACTTTAAAAAAGACATAGTAAACTAGTTCTCAGTGCACATAGAGATGTTTTCTGCCTTGTTGATGGATCCCTAAGTACAGGCAAGGAAAATGCACTTTCAATTGAAAGCCTCCACAGGACTTCGAGTTTACTGGAATATCAGCTACCATTTTGTCACCCAATCTTCTTGCTACTCTTCAAGAAAGATTTGTACTCCAGTTGCACTTGGCTGCCCAAATCTTGTTTTTCTAGGTTGAAGTGTTCTTTGGCAGGAACACGTTGAAATTTTAGTTGTCACTTCATGTTCCCCTATTGGAATACATGCATTTGGAACTCTAAATCAAACACAGTTTGTGCTAGTGGCTTGAATCTTTCCTCTCTCAATTAGTTCTAAGCTGGCTCTCTATGCATTGTTCCCTGTTGAAGTAGCCCTAAGCACAGGCAAGGAAAATACACTTTCATTTGAAAGCATTTGTAGTACTTCCAGAGAACTCCGAGTTGATGGGAATCTCAGCAACTATTTTTTCACCAGATCTTGTTGATACTTGGCAAGCAAGATGACTATACCAGTCGTACTTGGCTGCCCAAATTTTGTTCTTCTAGGTTGAAGTGTTCTGTGGCAGGAACACTTTGAATTTTTAGGTTTCACTTCATTTAGTCCTAGAGGGATACACGCACTTGGAACTCTAAATCATATTCAGTTTGTGCTAGCTTCTTGTAACTTTACTCAGTCAATTAGTTCTCATTGTGCTCTCTGTGCTTAGTTCCCTGATGAAGTAGACCTAAGCCAAGGCCAGAAAAATACACTTTCATTTGAAAGCATTTGTAGAACTTCCAAAGGACTCTGAGTTTACTGGAATCTCAGAAAATATTTTTTCACCCGTTCTTCTTAATGCTCATCAAGGATTATGTGTATACCAGTTGCACATGGCTGCCCAAATTGCTTTCTTCTAGGTAGAAGTGTTAGTTTGCAGGTACACTTTGAATTTTTAGGTTTCACTTCATTTTCCCATGTAGGGATACAGACATTTGGAACTCTAAATCAAACACGGTTTGTGCTAGTTGCTTGAAACTTGACTCATTCAATTAATTCTTAGTGGGCTCTTTATGTTTTGTTCCCTATTGTAGTGGCCCTTAGAAGAGGCAAGGAAAATACACTTTCATTGGAAAGCGTTGACAGAGCTTCCACAGAACTTGGATTTTACTGGAATTTCACCAAGTATTTGTTCAACCAATCTTTTGGTACTCGGAAAGGAAGATGAGTATGCCAGTTGCACTTAGATGCCCAAATTTCATTCTTCTAGGTTGAAGTATTCATTGTCAGGAACACATTGAATTTTGATATTTCACTTTGTTTTCCCCTCTAGGGATACATGCACTTGGAACTCTAAATCAAACACGGTTTGTGCTAGCTGCTTGAATCTTCACTCACTCAATTGGTTTTAAGTGTTTTCTTTATGCTTTTTTCCCTGTTGGTGTAGCCCTAAGCAGAAGCAAGGAAAATACACTTTCTTTTGAAAGCGTTTGCAGAGCTTCCACAGAACTCGGAGATTACTGGAATTTCAGCAAATATTTTTTCACCCGATCTTGTTGATACTTGGCAGGAAAGATGACTATACCATTTCCACTTAGCAGCCCAAATTTGGTTCTTCTAGGTTGAAGCATTTGTTTTTAGGAACCCTTGGAATTTTTAGGTTTCACTTCGTTTTCCCCTATAGGGATACATGCATTTGGAACTCTAAATCAAACACAGTTTCTGCTAGGTGCTTGAAACTTGACTCACTCAATTAGTTCTTGGTGCACTCTTTACGTTTTGTTCCCCGTTGAAGTGGCCCTGAGTAGAGGCAAGGACAATACACTTTCATTTGAAATCATTTGCATAGCTTCCACAGAAATCCGAGTTTACTGGAATCTCAGCAAATATTTTTTCACCCAATCTTGGGAATACTCATGAGGAAACATGAATATACCAGTTGAACTTGGCTGCCCAAATTTCGTTCTTCTATGTTGTAGCGTTCATTGGCAGGAATACATTGAATTCTTCAGTTTCACTTCGTTCTCCCCTATAGGGATACAGGCATTTGGAACTCTACATCAAACAGGATTTCTGCTAGCTGCTTGAAACTTGACTCAGTCAATTAGTTATCAGTGCCCTCTCTATGCTTTGTTCCCTGTTTAAGTACCTGTAAGCAGAGCCCATGAAAATACACTTGCCTTTGAAAGCGTTTGCAGACCTTCCACAGAACTCTGATTTTACTGGAATTTCAGCGAATGTTTTTTCTCCCAATCTTGGTAATACTTGGCAAGGATTATCATTATACCCGTTGCACTTGGCTGCTGAAATTTCTTTCTTCAAGCTTGAAGCGTTCGTTGGCTGTAACACTTTGAAGTTTAAGGGTTCACTTCGTTTTACCCTATAGGAATATGTGAATTTGGATCTCTAAATCAAACACGGTTTTTGCTAGCTGCTTAAAAATTGACTCAATCAATGAGTTCTAAGTGCGCTCTCTATGCTTTGTGCCCTTATGAAGTAGCCATTAGAATAGGCAAGACAAATACACTGTAATTTCAGCGTTTGCAGAGCAACTGCAGAACTCTGAGTTTACTGGAATCTCAACAAATACTTTTTCAAACGATCTTTTTGATGATTGCTGGAAAGATGCGTATACCATTTGCACTTGACCATCCAAGTTTTGTTCTTTCAGGTTGTAGCATTCACTTTCAGGAACACTTTGTATTTTTAGGTGTCACTTCGTTTTCCCCTATAGGGATACATGCAATTTGGAAATCTAAATCAAACATGGTTTGTGCTAGCTGCTTGAAACTTGACTCAGTTATTTAGTTCTCAGTGTGTTCACTTTGCTTTTTGCTCTTTTGAATTTGCACTAAGCAGAGGCAAGGAAAATACACTTTCATTTGAATGCTTTTGCAGAGCTTCCACCAACTGGCATTTTACTGGAATTTCAGCAAATATTTTTTCACGCGATCTTGTAGATTCTCAGCAAGGATTTGAGTATACCAGTGGCACATGCCTGGCCAATTGTTTTTTTTTTTTTTTCTTTTAGGTTGGAGCGTTCATTGGCAGCAATAGTTTGAATTTTTAGGTTTCACTTTCTTTTCCCTTACAGGGATACATGTTTTTGAAACTCTAAATCAAACACGGTTTGTGCTAGGTGCTTGAAACATGACCCACTCAATTCGTTCTCAGTGTGCTCTCTAGGCTTTGTTCCCTATGGAAGTTGTCCTAAGCAGAGGCAAGGAAAGTACACTTTCATTTGAAAGCATTTACACAGCGTCCACAGAACTCCGAATTTACGGGAATCTCAGCAAATATTTTTTCACCCGTTCTTGTTGATACTTGGCAGGAAACATGAGCATACCAGTTACACGTGGCTGCCCAAATTTCATTCTTGTATGTTGAAGGGTTCATTTATATATTTTTAGATTTCACTTCATTTTTCCTTATAGGGATACATGCATTTGGAACCCTAAATGAAGTAGGGTTTGGGCTAGCTACTTTAAAAAAGACATAGTAAACTAGTTCTCAGTGCACATAGAGATGTTTTCTGCCTTGTTGATGGATCCCTAAGTACAGGCAAGGAAAATGCACTTTCAATTGAAAGCCTCCACAGGACTTCGAGTTTACTGGAATATCAGCTACCATTTTGTCACCCAATCTTCTTGCTACTCTTCAAGAAAGATTTGTACTCCAGTTGCACTTGGCTGCCCAAATCTTGTTTTTCTAGGTTGAAGTGTTCTTTGGCAGGAACACGTTGAAATTTTAGTTGTCACTTCATGTTCCCCTATTGGAATACATGCATTTGGAACTCTAAATCAAACACAGTTTGTGCTAGTGGCTTGAATCTTTCCTCTCTCAATTAGTTCTAAGCTGGCTCTCTATGCATTGTTCCCTGTTGAAGTAGCCCTAAGCACAGGCAAGGAAAATACACTTTCATTTGAAAGCATTTGTAGTACTTCCAGAGAACTCCGAGTTGATGGGAATCTCAGCAACTATTTTTTCACCAGATCTTGTGGATACTTGGCAAGCAAGATGACTATACCAGTCGTACTTGGCTGCCCAAATTTTGTTCTTCTAGGTTGAAGTGTTCTGTGGCAGGAACACTTTGAATTTTTAGGTTTCACTTCATTTAGTCCTAGAGGGATACACGCACTTGGAACTCTAAATCATATTCAGTTTGTGCTAGCTTCTTGTAACTTTACTCCGTCAATTAGTTCTCATTGTGCTCTCTGTGCTTAGTTCCCTGATGAAGTAGACCTAAGCCAAGGCCAGAAAAATACACTTTCATTTGAAAGCATTTGTAGAACTTCCAAAGGACTCTGAGTTTACTGGAATCTCAGAAAATATTTTTTCACCCGTTCTTCTTAATGCTCATCAAGGATTATGTGTATACCAGTTGCACATGGCTGCCCAAATTGCTTTCTTCTAGGTAGAAGTGTTAGTTTGCAGGTACACTTTGAATTTTTAGGTTTCACTTCATTTTCCCATGTAGGGATACAGACATTTGGAACTCTAAATCAAACACGGTTTGTGCTAGTTGCTTGAAACTTGACTCATTCAATTAATTCTTAGTGGGCTCTTTATGTTTTGTTCCCTATTGTAGTGGCCCTTAGAAGAGGCAAGGAAAATACACTTTCATTGGAAAGCGTTGACAGAGCTTCCACAGAACTTGGATTTTACTGGAATTTCACCAAGTATTTGTTCAACCAATCTTTTGGTACTCGGAAAGGAAGATGAGTATGCCAGTTGCACTTAGATGCCCAAATTTCATTCTTCTAGGTTGAAGTATTCATTGTCAGGAACACATTGAATTTTGATATTTCACTTTGTTTTCCCCTCTAGGGATACATGCACTTGGAACTCTAAATCAAACACGGTTTGTGCTAGCTGCTTGAATCTTCACTCACTCAATTGGTTTTAAGTGTTTTCTTTATGCTTTTTTCCCTGTTGGTGTAGCCCTAAGCAGAAGCAAGGAAAATACACTTTCTTTTGAAAGCGTTTGCAGAGCTTCCACAGAACTCGGAGATTACTGGAATTTCAGCAAATATTTTTTCACCCGATCTTGTTGATACTTGGCAGGAAAGATGACTATACCATTTCCACTTAGCAGCCCAAATTTGGTTCTTCTAGGTTGAAGCATTTGTTTTTAGGAACCCTTGGAATTTTTAGGTTTCACTTCGTTTTCCCCTATAGGGATACATGCATTTGGAACTCTAAATCAAACACAGTTTCTGCTAGGTGCTTGAAACTTGACTCACTCAATTAGTTCTTGGTGCACTCTTTACGTTTTGTTCCCCGTTGAAGTGGCCCTGAGTAGAGGCAAGGACAATACACTTTCATTTGAAATCATTTGCATAGCTTCCACAGAAATCCGAGTTTACTGGAATCTCAGCAAATATTTTTTCACCCAATCTTGGGAATACTCATGAGGAAACATGAATATACCAGTTGAACTTGGCTGCCCAAATTTCGTTCTTCTATGTTGTAGCGTTCATTGGCAGGAATACATTGAATTCTTCAGTTTCACTTCGTTCTCCCCTATAGGGATACAGGCATTTGGAACTCTACATCAAACAGGATTTCTGCTAGCTGCTTGAAACTTGACTCAGTCAATTAGTTATCAGTGCCCTCTCTATGCTTTGTTCCCTGTTTAAGTACCTGTAAGCAGAGCCCATGAAAATACACTTGCCTTTGAAAGCGTTTGCAGACCTTCCACAGAACTCTGATTTTACTGGAATTTCAGCGAATGTTTTTTCTCCCAATCTTGGTAATACTTGGCAAGGATTATCATTATACCCGTTGCACTTGGCTGCTGAAATTTCTTTCTTCAAGCTTGAAGCGTTCGTTGGCTGTAACACTTTGAAGTTTAAGGGTTCACTTCGTTTTACCCTATAGGAATATGTGAATTTGGATCTCTAAATCAAACACGGTTTTTGCTAGCTGCTTAAAAATTGACTCAATCAATGAGTTCTAAGTGCGCTCTCTATGCTTTGTGCCCTTATGAAGTAGCCATTAGAATAGGCAAGACAAATACACTGTAATTTCAGCGTTTGCAGAGCAACTGCAGAACTCTGAGTTTACTGGAATCTCAACAAATACTTTTTCAAACGATCTTTTTGATGATTGCTGGAAAGATGCGTATACCATTTGCACTTGACCATCCAAGTTTTGTTCTTTCAGGTTGTAGCATTCACTTTCAGGAACACTTTGTATTTTTAGGTGTCACTTCGTTTTCCCCTATAGGGATACATGCAATTTGGAAATCTAAATCAAACATGGTTTGTGCTAGCTGCTTCAAACTTGACTCAGTTATTTAGTTCTCAGTGTGTTCACTTTGCTTTTTGCTCTTTTGAATTTGCACTAAGCAGAGGCAAGGAAAATACACTTTCATTTGAATGCTTTTGCAGAGCTTCCACCAACTGGCATTTTACTGGAATTTCAGCAAATATTTTTTCACGCGATCTTGTAGATTCTCAGCAAGGATTTGAGTATACCAGTGGCACATGCCTGGCCAATTGTTTTTTTTTTTTTTTTCTTTTAGGTTGGAGCGTTCATTGGCAGCAATAGTTTGAATTTTTAGGTTTCACTTTCTTTTCCCTTACAGGGATACATGTTTTTGAAACTCTAAATCAAACACGGTTTGTGCTAGGTGCTTGAAACATGACCCACTCAATTCGTTCTCAGTGTGCTCTCTAGGCTTTGTTCCCTATGGAAGTTGTCCTAAGCAGAGGCAAGGAAAGTACACTTTCATTTGAAAGCATTTACACAGCGTCCACAGAACTCCGAATTTACGGGAATCTCAGCAAATATTTTTTCACCCGTTCTTGTTGATACTTGGCAGGAAACATGAGCATACCAGTTACACGTGGCTGCCCAAATTTCATTCTTGTATGTTGAAGGGTTCATTTATATATTTTTAGATTTCCCTTCATTTTTCCTTATAGGGATACATGCATTTGGAACCCTAAATGAAGTAGGGTTTGGGCTAGCTACTTTAAAAAAGACATAGTAAACTAGTTCTCAGTGCACATAGAGATGTTTTCTGCCTTGTTGATGGATCCCTAAGTACAGGCAAGGAAAATGCACTTTCAATTGAAAGCCTCCACAGGACTTCGAGTTTACTGGAATATCAGCTACCATTTTGTCACCCAATCTTCTTGCTACTCTTCAAGAAAGATTTGTACTCCAGTTGCACTTGGCTGCCCAAATCTTGTTTTTCTAGGTTGAAGTGTTCTTTGGCAGGAACACGTTGAAATTTTAGTTGTCACTTCATGTTCCCCTATTGGAATACATGCATTTGGAACTCTAAATCAAACACAGTTTGTGCTAGTGGCTTGAATCTTTCCTCTCTCAATTAGTTCTAAGCTGGCTCTCTATGCATTGTTCCCTGTTGAAGTAGCCCTAAGCACAGGCAAGGAAAATACACTTTCATTTGAAAGCATTTGTAGTACTTCCAGAGAACTCCGAGTTGATGGGAATCTCAGCAACTATTTTTTCACCAGATCTTGTTGATACTTGGCAAGCAAGATGACTATACCAGTCGTACTTGGCTGCCCAAATTTTGTTCTTCTAGGTTGAAGTGTTCTGTGGCAGGAACACTTTGAATTTTTAGGTTTCACTTCATTTAGTCCTAGAGGGATACACGCACTTGGAACTCTAAATCATATTCAGTTTGTGCTAGCTTCTTGTAACTTTACTCAGTCAATTAGTTCTCATTGTGCTCTCTGTGCTTAGTTCCCTGATGAAGTAGACCTAAGCCAAGGCCAGAAAAATACACTTTCATTTGAAAGCATTTGTAGAACTTCCAAAGGACTCTGAGTTTACTGGAATCTCAGAAAATATTTTTTCACCCGTTCTTCTTAATGCTCATCAAGGATTATGTGTATACCAGTTGCACATGGCTGCCCAAATTGCTTTCTTCTAGGTAGAAGTGTTAGTTTGCAGGTACACTTTGAATTTTTAGGTTTCACTTCATTTTCCCATGTAGGGATACAGACATTTGGAACTCTAAATCAAACACGGTTTGTGCTAGTTGCTTGAAACTTGACTCATTCAATTAATTCTTAGTGGGCTCTTTATGTTTTGTTCCCTATTGTAGTGGCCCTTAGAAGAGGCAAGGAAAATACACTTTCATTGGAAAGCGTTGACAGAGCTTCCACAGAACTTGGATTTTACTGGAATTTCACCAAGTATTTGTTCAACCAATCTTTTGGTACTCGGAAAGGAAGATGAGTATGCCAGTTGCACTTAGATGCCCAAATTTCATTCTTCTAGGTTGAAGTATTCATTGTCAGGAACACATTGAATTTTGATATTTCACTTTGTTTTCCCCTCTAGGGATACATGCACTTGGAACTCTAAATCAAACACGGTTTGTGCTAGCTGCTTGAATCTTCACTCACTCAATTGGTTTTAAGTGTTTTCTTTATGCTTTTTTCCCTGTTGGTGTAGCCCTAAGCAGAAGCAAGGAAAATACACTTTCTTTTGAAAGCGTTTGCAGAGCTTCCACAGAACTCGGAGATTACTGGAATTTCAGCAAATATTTTTTCACCCGATCTTGTTGATACTTGGCAGGAAAGATGACTATACCATTTCCACTTAGCAGCCCAAATTTGGTTCTTCTAGGTTGAAGCATTTGTTTTTAGGAACCCTTGGAATTTTTAGGTTTCACTTCGTTTTCCCCTATAGGGATACATGCATTTGGAACTCTAAATCAAACACAGTTTCTGCTAGGTGCTTGAAACTTGACTCACTCAATTAGTTCTTGGTGCACTCTTTACGTTTTGTTCCCCGTTGAAGTGGCCCTGAGTAGAGGCAAGGACAATACACTTTCATTTGAAATCATTTGCATAGCTTCCACAGAAATCCGAGTTTACTGGAATCTCAGCAAATATTTTTTCACCCAATCTTGGGAATACTCATGAGGAAACAGGAATATACCAGTTGAACTTGGCTCCCCAAATTTCGTTCTTCTATGTTGTAGCGTTCATTGGCAGGAATACATTGAATTCTTCAGTTTCACTTCGTTCTCCCCTATAGGGATACAGGCATTTGGAACTCTACATCAAACAGGATTTCTGCTAGCTGCTTGAAACTTGACTCAGTCAATTAGTTATCAGTGCCCTCTCTATGCTTTGTTCCCTGTTTAAGTACCTGTAAGCAGAGCCCATGAAAATACACTTGCCTTTGAAAGCGTTTGCAGACCTTCCACAGAACTCTGATTTTACTGGAATTTCAGCGAATGTTTTTTCTCCCAATCTTGGTAATACTTGGCAAGGATTATCATTATACCCGTTGCACTTGGCTGCTGAAATTTCTTTCTTCAAGCTTGAAGCGTTCGTTGGCTGTAACACTTTGAAGTTTAAGGGTTCACTTCGTTTTACCCTATAGGAATATGTGAATTTGGATCTCTAAATCAAACACGGTTTTTGCTAGCTGCTTAAAAATTGACTCAATCAATGAGTTCTAAGTGCGCTCTCTATGCTTTGTGCCCTTATGAAGTAGCCATTAGAATAGGCAAGACAAATACACTGTAATTTCAGCGTTTGCAGAGCAACTGCAGAACTCTGAGTTTACTGGAATCTCAACAAATACTTTTTCAAACGATCTTTTTGATGATTGCTGGAAAGATGCGTATACCATTTGCACTTGACCATCCAAGTTTTGTTCTTTCAGGTTGTAGCATTCACTTTCAGGAACACTTTGTATTTTTAGGTGTCACTTCGTTTTCCCCTATAGGGATACATGCAATTTGGAAATCTAAATCAAACATGGTTTGTGCTAGCTGCTTGAAACTTGACTCAGTTATTTAGTTCTCAGTGTGTTCACTTTGCTTTTTGCTCTTTTGAATTTGCACTAAGCAGAGGCAAGGAAAATACACTTTCATTTGAATGCTTTTGCAGAGCTTCCACCAACTGGCATTTTACTGGAATTTCAGCAAATATTTTTTCACGCTATCTTGTAGATTCTCAGCAAGGATTTGAGTATACCAGTGGCACATGCCTGGCCAATTGTTTTTTTTTTTTTTTCTTTTAGGTTGGAGCGTTCATTGGCAGCAATAGTTTGAATTTTTAGGTTTCACTTTCTTTTCCCTTACAGGGATACATGTTTTTGAAACTCTAAATCAAACACGGTTTGTGCTAGGTGCTTGAAACATGACCCACTCAATTCGTTCTCAGTGTGCTCTCTAGGCTTTGTTCCCTATGGAAGTTGTCCTAAGCAGAGGCAAGGAAAGTACACTTTCATTTGAAAGCATTTACACAGCGTCCACAGAACTCCGAATTTACGGGAATCTCAGCAAATATTTTTTCACCCGTTCTTGTTGATACTTGGCAGGAAACATGAGCATACCAGTTACACGTGGCTGCCCAAATTTCATTCTTGTATGTTGAAGGGTTCATTTATATATTTTTAGATTTCCCTTCATTTTTCCTTATAGGGATACATGCATTTGGAACCCTAAATGAAGTAGGGTTTGGGCTAGCTACTTTAAAAAAGACATAGTAAACTAGTTCTCAGTGCACATAGAGATGTTTTCTGCCTTGTTGATGGATCCCTAAGTACAGGCAAGGAAAATGCACTTTCAATTGAAAGCCTCCACAGGACTTCGAGTTTACTGGAATATCAGCTACCATTTTGTCACCCAATCTTCTTGCTACTCTTCAAGAAAGATTTGTACTCCAGTTGCACTTGGCTGCCCAAATCTTGTTTTTCTAGGTTGAAGTGTTCTTTGGCAGGAACACGTTGAAATTTTAGTTGTCACTTCATGTTCCCCTATTGGAATACATGCATTTGGAACTCTCTAAATCAAACACAGTTTGTGCTAGTGGCTTGAATCTTTCCTCTCTCAATTAGTTCTAAGCTGGCTCTCTATGCATTGTTCCCTGTTGAAGTAGCCCTAAGCACAGGCAAGGAAAATACACTTTCATTTGAAAGCATTTGTAGTACTTCCAGAGAACTCCGAGTTGATGGGAATCTCAGCAACTATTTTTTCACCAGATCTTGTGGATACTTGGCAAGCAAGATGACTATACCAGTCGTACTTGGCTGCCCAAATTTTGTTCTTCTAGGTTGAAGTGTTCTGTGGCAGGAACACTTTGAATTTTTAGGTTTCACTTCATTTAGTCCTAGAGGGATACACGCACTTGGAACTCTAAATCATATTCAGTTTGTGCTAGCTTCTTGTAACTTTACTCCGTCAATTAGTTCTCATTGTGCTCTCTGTGCTTAGTTCCCTGATGAAGTAGACCTAAGCCAAGGCCAGAAAAATACACTTTCATTTGAAAGCATTTGTAGAACTTCCAAAGGACTCTGAGTTTACTGGAATCTCAGAAAATATTTTTTCACCCGTTCTTCTTAATGCTCATCAAGGATTATGTGTATACCAGTTGCACATGGCTGCCCAAATTGCTTTCTTCTAGGTAGAAGTGTTAGTTTGCAGGTACACTTTGAATTTTTAGGTTTCACTTCATTTTCCCATGTAGGGATACAGACATTTGGAACTCTAAATCAAACACGGTTTGTGCTAGTTGCTTGAAACTTGACTCATTCAATTAATTCTTAGTGGGCTCTTTATGTTTTGTTCCCTATTGTAGTGGCCCTTAGAAGAGGCAAGGAAAATACACTTTCATTGGAAAGCGTTGACAGAGCTTCCACAGAACTTGGATTTTACTGGAATTTCACCAAGTATTTGTTCAACCAATCTTTTGGTACTCGGAAAGGAAGATGAGTATGCCAGTTGCACTTAGATGCCCAAATTTCATTCTTCTAGGTTGAAGTATTCATTGTCAGGAACACATTGAATTTTGATATTTCACTTTGTTTTCCCCTCTAGGGATACATGCACTTGGAACTCTAAATCAAACACGGTTTGTGCTAGCTGCTTGAATCTTCACTCACTCAATTGGTTTTAAGTGTTTTCTTTATGCTTTTTTCCCTGTTGGTGTAGCCCTAAGCAGAAGCAAGGAAAATACACTTTCTTTTGAAAGCGTTTGCAGAGCTTCCACAGAACTCGGAGATTACTGGAATTTCAGCAAATATTTTTTCACCCGATCTTGTTGATACTTGGCAGGAAAGATGACTATACCATTTCCACTTAGCAGCCCAAATTTGGTTCTTCTAGGTTGAAGCATTTGTTTTTAGGAACCCTTGGAATTTTTAGGTTTCACTTCGTTTTCCCCTATAGGGATACATGCATTTGGAACTCTAAATCAAACACAGTTTCTGCTAGGTGCTTGAAACTTGACTCACTCAATTAGTTCTTGGTGCACTCTTTACGTTTTGTTCCCCGTTGAAGTGGCCCTGAGTAGAGGCAAGGACAATACACTTTCATTTGAAATCATTTGCATAGCTTCCACAGAAATCCGAGTTTACTGGAATCTCAGCAAATATTTTTTCACCCAATCTTGGGAATACTCATGAGGAAACATGAATATACCAGTTGAACTTGGCTGCCCAAATTTCGTTCTTCTATGTTGTAGCGTTCATTGGCAGGAATACATTGAATTCTTCAGTTTCACTTCGTTCTCCCCTATAGGGATACAGGCATTTGGAACTCTACATCAAACAGGATTTCTGCTAGCTGCTTGAAACTTGACTCAGTCAATTAGTTATCAGTGCCCTCTCTATGCTTTGTTCCCTGTTTAAGTACCTGTAAGCAGAGCCCATGAAAATACACTTGCCTTTGAAAGCGTTTGCAGACCTTCCACAGAACTCTGATTTTACTGGAATTTCAGCGAATGTTTTTTCTCCCAATCTTGGTAATACTTGGCAAGGATTATCATTATACCCGTTGCACTTGGCTGCTGAAATTTCTTTCTTCAAGCTTGAAGCGTTCGTTGGCTGTAACACTTTGAAGTTTAAGGGTTCACTTCGTTTTACCCTATAGGAATATGTGAATTTGGATCTCTAAATCAAACACGGTTTTTGCTAGCTGCTTAAAAATTGACTCAATCAATGAGTTCTAAGTGCGCTCTCTATGCTTTGTGCCCTTATGAAGTAGCCATTAGAATAGGCAAGACAAATACACTGTAATTTCAGCGTTTGCAGAGCAACTGCAGAACTCTGAGTTTACTGGAATCTCAACAAATACTTTTTCAAACGATCTTTTTGATGATTGCTGGAAAGATGCGTATACCATTTGCACTTGACCATCCAAGTTTTGTTCTTTCAGGTTGTAGCATTCACTTTCAGGAACACTTTGTATTTTTAGGTGTCACTTCGTTTTCCCCTATAGGGATACATGCAATTTGGAAATCTAAATCAAACATGGTTTGTGCTAGCTGCTTCAAACTTGACTCAGTTATTTAGTTCTCAGTGTGTTCACTTTGCTTTTTGCTCTTTTGAATTTGCACTAAGCAGAGGCAAGGAAAATACACTTTCATTTGAATGCTTTTGCAGAGCTTCCACCAACTGGCATTTTACTGGAATTTCAGCAAATATTTTTTCACGCGATCTTGTAGATTCTCAGCAAGGATTTGAGTATACCAGTGGCACATGCCTGGCCAATTGTTTTTTTTTTTTTTTTCTTTTAGGTTGGAGCGTTCATTGGCAGCAATAGTTTGAATTTTTAGGTTTCACTTTCTTTTCCCTTACAGGGATACATGTTTTTGAAACTCTAAATCAAACACGGTTTGTGCTAGGTGCTTGAAACATGACCCACTCAATTCGTTCTCAGTGTGCTCTCTAGGCTTTGTTCCCTATGGAAGTTGTCCTAAGCAGAGGCAAGGAAAGTACACTTTCATTTGAAAGCATTTACACAGCGTCCACAGAACTCCGAATTTACGGGAATCTCAGCAAATATTTTTTCACCCGTTCTTGTTGATACTTGGCAGGAAACATGAGCATACCAGTTACACGTGGCTGCCCAAATTTCATTCTTGTATGTTGAAGGGTTCATTTATATATTTTTAGATTTCCCTTCATTTTTCCTTATAGGGATACATGCATTTGGAACCCTAAATGAAGTAGGGTTTGGGCTAGCTACTTTAAAAAAGACATAGTAAACTAGTTCTCAGTGCACATAGAGATGTTTTCTGCCTTGTTGATGGATCCCTAAGTACAGGCAAGGAAAATGCACTTTCAATTGAAAGCCTCCACAGGACTTCGAGTTTACTGGAATATCAGCTACCATTTTGTCACCCAATCTTCTTGCTACTCTTCAAGAAAGATTTGTACTCCAGTTGCACTTGGCTGCCCAAATCTTGTTTTTCTAGGTTGAAGTGTTCTTTGGCAGGAACACGTTGAAATTTTAGTTGTCACTTCATGTTCCCCTATTGGAATACATGCATTTGGAACTCTAAATCAAACACAGTTTGTGCTAGTGGCTTGAATCTTTCCTCTCTCAATTAGTTCTAAGCTGGCTCTCTATGCATTGTTCCCTGTTGAAGTAGCCCTAAGCACAGGCAAGGAAAATACACTTTCATTTGAAAGCATTTGTAGTACTTCCAGAGAACTCCGAGTTGATGGGAATCTCAGCAACTATTTTTTCACCAGATCTTGTTGATACTTGGCAAGCAAGATGACTATACCAGTCGTACTTGGCTGCCCAAATTTTGTTCTTCTAGGTTGAAGTGTTCTGTGGCAGGAACACTTTGAATTTTTAGGTTTCACTTCATTTAGTCCTAGAGGGATACACGCACTTGGAACTCTAAATCATATTCAGTTTGTGCTAGCTTCTTGTAACTTTACTCAGTCAATTAGTTCTCATTGTGCTCTCTGTGCTTAGTTCCCTGATGAAGTAGACCTAAGCCAAGGCCAGAAAAATACACTTTCATTTGAAAGCATTTGTAGAACTTCCAAAGGACTCTGAGTTTACTGGAATCTCAGAAAATATTTTTTCACCCGTTCTTCTTAATGCTCATCAAGGATTATGTGTATACCAGTTGCACATGGCTGCCCAAATTGCTTTCTTCTAGGTAGAAGTGTTAGTTTGCAGGTACACTTTGAATTTTTAGGTTTCACTTCATTTTCCCATGTAGGGATACAGACATTTGGAACTCTAAATCAAACACGGTTTGTGCTAGTTGCTTGAAACTTGACTCATTCAATTAATTCTTAGTGGGCTCTTTATGTTTTGTTCCCTATTGTAGTGGCCCTTAGAAGAGGCAAGGAAAATACACTTTCATTGGAAAGCGTTGACAGAGCTTCCACAGAACTTGGATTTTACTGGAATTTCACCAAGTATTTGTTCAACCAATCTTTTGGTACTCGGAAAGGAAGATGAGTATGCCAGTTGCACTTAGATGCCCAAATTTCATTCTTCTAGGTTGAAGTATTCATTGTCAGGAACACATTGAATTTTGATATTTCACTTTGTTTTCCCCTCTAGGGATACATGCACTTGGAACTCTAAATCAAACACGGTTTGTGCTAGCTGCTTGAATCTTCACTCACTCAATTGGTTTTAAGTGTTTTCTTTATGCTTTTTTCCCTGTTGGTGTAGCCCTAAGCAGAAGCAAGGAAAATACACTTTCTTTTGAAAGCGTTTGCAGAGCTTCCACAGAACTCGGAGATTACTGGAATTTCAGCAAATATTTTTTCACCCGATCTTGTTGATACTTGGCAGGAAAGATGACTATACCATTTCCACTTAGCAGCCCAAATTTGGTTCTTCTAGGTTGAAGCATTTGTTTTTAGGAACCCTTGGAATTTTTAGGTTTCACTTCGTTTTCCCCTATAGGGATACATGCATTTGGAACTCTAAATCAAACACAGTTTCTGCTAGGTGCTTGAAACTTGACTCACTCAATTAGTTCTTGGTGCACTCTTTACGTTTTGTTCCCCGTTGAAGTGGCCCTGAGTAGAGGCAAGGACAATACACTTTCATTTGAAATCATTTGCATAGCTTCCACAGAAATCCGAGTTTACTGGAATCTCAGCAAATATTTTTTCACCCAATCTTGGGAATACTCATGAGGAAACAGGAATATACCAGTTGAACTTGGCTCCCCAAATTTCGTTCTTCTATGTTGTAGCGTTCATTGGCAGGAATACATTGAATTCTTCAGTTTCACTTCGTTCTCCCCTATAGGGATACAGGCATTTGGAACTCTACATCAAACAGGATTTCTGCTAGCTGCTTGAAACTTGACTCAGTCAATTAGTTATCAGTGCCCTCTCTATGCTTTGTTCCCTGTTTAAGTACCTGTAAGCAGAGCCCATGAAAATACACTTGCCTTTGAAAGCGTTTGCAGACCTTCCACAGAACTCTGATTTTACTGGAATTTCAGCGAATGTTTTTTCTCCCAATCTTGGTAATACTTGGCAAGGATTATCATTATACCCGTTGCACTTGGCTGCTGAAATTTCTTTCTTCAAGCTTGAAGCGTTCGTTGGCTGTAACACTTTGAAGTTTAAGGGTTCACTTCGTTTTACCCTATAGGAATATGTGAATTTGGATCTCTAAATCAAACACGGTTTTTGCTAGCTGCTTAAAAATTGACTCAATCAATGAGTTCTAAGTGCGCTCTCTATGCTTTGTGCCCTTATGAAGTAGCCATTAGAATAGGCAAGACAAATACACTGTAATTTCAGCGTTTGCAGAGCAACTGCAGAACTCTGAGTTTACTGGAATCTCAACAAATACTTTTTCAAACGATCTTTTTGATGATTGCTGGAAAGATGCGTATACCATTTGCACTTGACCATCCAAGTTTTGTTCTTTCAGGTTGTAGCATTCACTTTCAGGAACACTTTGTATTTTTAGGTGTCACTTCGTTTTCCCCTATAGGGATACATGCAATTTGGAAATCTAAATCAAACATGGTTTGTGCTAGCTGCTTGAAACTTGACTCAGTTATTTAGTTCTCAGTGTGTTCACTTTGCTTTTTGCTCTTTTGAATTTGCACTAAGCAGAGGCAAGGAAAATACACTTTCATTTGAATGCTTTTGCAGAGCTTCCACCAACTGGCATTTTACTGGAATTTCAGCAAATATTTTTTCACGCTATCTTGTAGATTCTCAGCAAGGATTTGAGTATACCAGTGGCACATGCCTGGCCAATTGTTTTTTTTTTTTTTTCTTTTAGGTTGGAGCGTTCATTGGCAGCAATAGTTTGAATTTTTAGGTTTCACTTTCTTTTCCCTTACAGGGATACATGTTTTTGAAACTCTAAATCAAACACGGTTTGTGCTAGGTGCTTGAAACATGACCCACTCAATTCGTTCTCAGTGTGCTCTCTAGGCTTTGTTCCCTATGGAAGTTGTCCTAAGCAGAGGCAAGGAAAGTACACTTTCATTTGAAAGCATTTACACAGCGTCCACAGAACTCCGAATTTACGGGAATCTCAGCAAATATTTTTTCACCCGTTCTTGTTGATACTTGGCAGGAAACATGAGCATACCAGTTACACGTGGCTGCCCAAATTTCATTCTTGTATGTTGAAGGGTTCATTTATATATTTTTAGATTTCCCTTCATTTTTCCTTATAGGGATACATGCATTTGGAACCCTAAATGAAGTAGGGTTTGGGCTAGCTACTTTAAAAAAGACATAGTAAACTAGTTCTCAGTGCACATAGAGATGTTTTCTGCCTTGTTGATGGATCCCTAAGTACAGGCAAGGAAAATGCACTTTCAATTGAAAGCCTCCACAGGACTTCGAGTTTACTGGAATATCAGCTACCATTTTGTCACCCAATCTTCTTGCTACTCTTCAAGAAAGATTTGTACTCCAGTTGCACTTGGCTGCCCAAATCTTGTTTTTCTAGGTTGAAGTGTTCTTTGGCAGGAACACGTTGAAATTTTAGTTGTCACTTCATGTTCCCCTATTGGAATACATGCATTTGGAACTCTCTAAATCAAACACAGTTTGTGCTAGTGGCTTGAATCTTTCCTCTCTCAATTAGTTCTAAGCTGGCTCTCTATGCATTGTTCCCTGTTGAAGTAGCCCTAAGCACAGGCAAGGAAAATACACTTTCATTTGAAAGCATTTGTAGTACTTCCAGAGAACTCCGAGTTGATGGGAATCTCAGCAACTATTTTTTCACCAGATCTTGTTGATACTTGGCAAGCAAGATGACTATACCAGTCGTACTTGGCTGCCCAAATTTTGTTCTTCTAGGTTGAAGTGTTCTGTGGCAGGAACACTTTGAATTTTTAGGTTTCACTTCATTTAGTCCTAGAGGGATACACGCACTTGGAACTCTAAATCATATTCAGTTTGTGCTAGCTTCTTGTAACTTTACTCAGTCAATTAGTTCTCATTGTGCTCTCTGTGCTTAGTTCCCTGATGAAGTAGACCTAAGCCAAGGCCAGAAAAATACACTTTCATTTGAAAGCATTTGTAGAACTTCCAAAGGACTCTGAGTTTACTGGAATCTCAGCAAATATTTTTTCACCCAATCTTGGGAATACTCATGAGGAAACATGAATATACCAGTTGAACTTGGCTGCCCAAATTTCGTTCTTCTATGTTGTAGCGTTCATTGGCAGGAATACATTGAATTCTTCAGTTTCACTTCGTTCTCCCCTATAGGGATACAGGCATTTGGAACTCTACATCAAACAGGATTTCTGCTAGCTGCTTGAAACTTGACTCAGTCAATTAGTTATCAGTGCCCTCTCTATGCTTTGTTCCCTGTTTAAGTACCTGTAAGCAGAGCCCATGAAAATACACTTGCCTTTGAAAGCGTTTGCAGACCTTCCACAGAACTCTGATTTTACTGGAATTTCAGCGAATGTTTTTTCTCCCAATCTTGGTAATACTTGGCAAGGATTATCATTATACCCGTTGCACTTGGCTGCTGAAATTTCTTTCTTCAAGCTTGAAGCGTTCGTTGGCTGTAACACTTTGAAGTTTAAGGGTTCACTTCGTTTTACCCTATAGGAATATGTGAATTTGGATCTCTAAATCAAACACGGTTTTTGCTAGCTGCTTAAAAATTGACTCAATCAATGAGTTCTAAGTGCGCTCTCTATGCTTTGTGCCCTTATGAAGTAGCCATTAGAATAGGCAAGACAAATACACTGTAATTTCAGCGTTTGCAGAGCAACTGCAGAACTCTGAGTTTACTGGAATCTCAACAAATACTTTTTCAAACGATCTTTTTGATGATTGCTGGAAAGATGCGTATACCATTTGCACTTGACCATCCAAGTTTTGTTCTTTCAGGTTGTAGCATTCACTTTCAGGAACACTTTGTACTTTTAGGTGTCACTTCGTTTTCCCCTATAGGGATACATGCAATTTGGAAATCTAAATCAAACATGGTTTGTGCTAGCTGCTTGAAACTTGACTCAGTTATTTAGTTCTCAGTGTGTTCACTTTGCTTTTTGCTCTTTTGAATTTGCACTAAGCAGAGGCAAGGAAAATACACTTTCATTTGAATGCTTTTGCAGAGCTTCCACCAACTGGCATTTTACTGGAATTTCAGCAAATATTTTTTCACGCGATCTTGTAGATTCTCAGCAAGGATTTGAGTATACCAGTGGCACATGCCTGGCCAATTGTTTTTTTTTTTTCTTTTAGGTTGGAGCGTTCATTGGCAGCAATAGTTTGAATTTTTAGGTTTCACTTTCTTTTCCCTTACAGGGATACATGTTTTTGAAACTCTAAATCAAACACGGTTTGTGCTAGGTGCTTGAAACATGACCCACTCAATTCGTTCTCAGTGTGCTCTCTAGGCTTTGTTCCCTATGGAAGTTGTCCTAAGCAGTGGCAAGGAAAGTACACTTTCATTTGAAAGCATTTACACAGCGTCCACAGAACTCCGAATTTACGGGAATCTCAGCAAATATTTTTTCACCCGTTCTTGTTGATACTTGGCAGGAAACATGAGCATACCAGTTACACGTGGCTGCCCAAATTTCATTCTTGTATGTTGAAGGGTTCATTTATATATTTTTAGATTTCACTTCATTTTTCCTTATAGGGATACATGCATTTGGAACCCTAAATGAAGTAGGGTTTGGGCTAGCTACTTTAAAAAAGACATAGTAAACTAGTTCTCAGTGCACATAGAGATGTTTTCTGCCTTGTTGATGGATCCCTAAGTACAGGCAAGGAAAATGCACTTTCAATTGAAAGCCTCCACAGGACTTCGAGTTTACTGGAATATCAGCTACCATTTTGTCACCCAATCTTCTTGCTACTCTTCAAGAAAGATTTGTACTCCAGTTGCACTTGGCTGCCCAAATCTTGTTTTTCTAGGTTGAAGTGTTCTTTGGCAGGAACACGTTGAAATTTTAGTTGTCACTTCATGTTCCCCTATTGGAATACATGCATTTGGAACTCTAAATCAAACACAGTTTGTGCTAGTGGCTTGAATCTTTCCTCTCTCAATTAGTTCTAAGCTGGCTCTCTATGCATTGTTCCCTGTTGAAGTAGCCCTAAGCACAGGCAAGGAAAATACACTTTCATTTGAAAGCATTTGTAGTACTTCCAGAGAACTCCGAGTTGATGGGAATCTCAGCAACTATTTTTTCACCAGATCTTGTTGATACTTGGCAAGCAAGATGACTATACCAGTCGTACTTGGCTGCCCAAATTTTGTTCTTCTAGGTTGAAGTGTTCTGTGGCAGGAACACTTTGAATTTTTAGGTTTCACTTCATTTAGTCCTAGAGGGATACACGCACTTGGAACTCTAAATCATATTCAGTTTGTGCTAGCTTCTTGTAACTTTACTCAGTCAATTAGTTCTCATTGTGCTCTCTGTGCTTAGTTCCCTGATGAAGTAGACCTAAGCCAAGGCCAGAAAAATACACTTTCATTTGAAAGCATTTGTAGAACTTCCAAAGGACTCTGAGTTTACTGGAATCTCAGAAAATATTTTTTCACCCAATCTTGGGAATACTCATGAGGAAACATGAATATACCAGTTGAACTTGGCTGCCCAAATTTCGTTCTTCTATGTTGTAGCGTTCATTGGCAGGAATACATTGAATTCTTCAGTTTCACTTCGTTCTCCCCTATAGGGATACAGGCATTTGGAACTCTACATCAAACAGGATTTCTGCTAGCTGCTTGAAACTTGACTCAGTCAATTAGTTATCAGTGCCCTCTCTATGCTTTGTTCCCTGTTTAAGTACCTGTAAGCAGAGCCCATGAAAATACACTTGCCTTTGAAAGCGTTTGCAGACCTTCCACAGAACTCTGATTTTACTGGAATTTCAGCGAATGTTTTTTCTCCCAATCTTGGTAATACTTGGCAAGGATTATCATTATACCCGTTGCACTTGGCTGCTGAAATTTCTTTCTTCAAGATTGAAGCGTTCGTTGGCTGTAACACTTTGAAGTTTAAGGGTTCACTTCGTTTTACCCTATAGGAATATGTGAATTTGGATCTCTAAATCAAACACGGTTTTTGCTAGCTGCTTAAAAATTGACTCAATCAATGAGTTCTAAGTGCGCTCTCTATGCTTTGTGCCCTTATGAAGTAGCCATTAGAATAGGCAAGACAAATACACTGTAATTTCAGCGTTTGCAGAGCAACTGCAGAACTCTGAGTTTACTGGAATCTCAACAAATACTTTTTCAAACGATCTTTTTGATGATTGCTGGAAAGATGCGTATACCATTTGCACTTGACCATCCAAGTTTTGTTCTTTCAGGTTGTAGCATTCACTTTCAGGAACACTTTGTACTTTTAGGTGTCACTTCGTTTTCCCCTATAGGGATACATGCAATTTGGAAATCTAAATCAAACATGGTTTGTGCTAGCTGCTTGAAACTTGACTCAGTTATTTAGTTCTCAGTGTGTTCACTTTGCTTTTTGCTCTTTTGAATTTGCACTAAGCAGAGGCAAGGAAAATACACTTTCATTTGAATGCTTTTGCAGAGCTTCCACCAACTGGCATTTTACTGGAATTTCAGCAAATATTTTTTCACGCGATCTTGTAGATTCTCAGCAAGGATTTGAGTATACCAGTGGCACATGCCTGGCCAATTGTTTTTTTTTTTTCTTTTAGGTTGGAGCGTTCATTGGCAGCAATAGTTTGAATTTTTAGGTTTCACTTTCTTTTCCCTTACAGGGATACATGTTTTTGAAACTCTAAATCAAACACGGTTTGTGCTAGGTGCTTGAAACATGACCCACTCAATTCGTTCTCAGTGTGCTCTCTAGGCTTTGTTCCCTATGGAAGTTGTCCTAAGCAGTGGCAAGGAAAGTACACTTTCATTTGAAAGCATTTACACAGCGTCCACAGAACTCCGAATTTACGGGAATCTCAGCAAATATTTTTTCACCCGTTCTTGTTGATACTTGGCAGGAAACATGAGCATACCAGTTACACGTGGCTGCCCAAATTTCATTCTTGTATGTTGAAGGGTTCATTTATATATTTTTAGATTTCCCTTCATTTTTCCTTATAGGGATACATGCATTTGGAACCCTAAATGAAGTAGGGTTTGGGCTAGCTACTTTAAAAAAGACATAGTAAACTAGTTCTCAGTGCACATAGAGATGTTTTCTGCCTTGTTGATGGATCCCTAAGTACAGGCAAGGAAAATGCACTTTCAATTGAAAGCCTCCACAGGACTTCGAGTTTACTGGAATATCAGCTACCATTTTGTCACCCAATCTTCTTGCTACTCTTCAAGAAAGATTTGTACTCCAGTTGCACTTGGCTGCCCAAATCTTGTTTTTCTAGGTTGAAGTGTTCTTTGGCAGGAACACGTTGAAATTTTAGTTGTCACTTCATGTTCCCCTATTGGAATACATGCATTTGGAACTCTAAATCAAACACAGTTTGTGCTAGTGGCTTGAATCTTTCCTCTCTCAATTAGTTCTAAGCTGGCTCTCTATGCATTGTTCCCTGTTGAAGTAGCCCTAAGCACAGGCAAGGAAAATACACTTTCATTTGAAAGCATTTGTAGTACTTCCAGAGAACTCCGAGTTGATGGGAATCTCAGCAACTATTTTTCACCAGATCTTGTTGATACTTGGCAAGCAAGATGACTATACCAGTCGTACTTGGCTGCCCAAATTTTGTTCTTCTAGGTTGAAGTGTTCTGTGGCAGGAACACTTTGAATTTTAGGTTTCACTTCATTTAGTCCTAGAGGGATACACGCACTTGGAACTCTAAATCATATTCAGTTTGTGCTAGCTTCTTGTAACTTTACTCAGTCAATTAGTTCTCATTGTGCTCTCTGTGCTTAGTTCCCTGATGAAGTAGACCTAAGCCAAGGCCAGAAAAATACACTTTCATTTGAAAGCATTTGTAGAACTTCCAAAGGACTCTGAGTTTACTGGAATCTCAGAAAATATTTTTTCACCCAATCTTGGGAATACTCATGAGGAAACATGAATATACCAGTTGAACTTGGCTGCCCAAATTTCGTTCTTCTATGTTGTAGCGTTCATTGGCAGGAATACATTGAATTCTTCAGTTTCACTTCGTTCTCCCCTATAGGGATACAGGCATTTGGAACTCTACATCAAACAGGATTTCTGCTAGCTGCTTGA
This sequence comes from Marmota flaviventris, assembly GCF_047511675.1. Lineage (NCBI taxonomy): Eukaryota > Metazoa > Chordata > Mammalia > Rodentia > Sciuridae > Marmota > Marmota flaviventris. The sequence continues at coordinate 57,948 of NW_027287737.1, forward strand.
AACTTGACTCAGTCAATTAGTTATCAGTGCCCTCTCTATGCTTTGTTCCCTGTTTAAGTACCTGTAAGCAGAGCCCATGAAAATACACTTGCCTTTGAAAGCGTTTGCAGACCTTCCACAGAACTCTGATTTTACTGGAATTTCAGCGAATGTTTTTTCTCCCAATCTTGGTAATACTTGGCAAGGATTATCATTATACCCGTTGCACTTGGCTGCTGAAATTTCTTTCTTCAAGCTTGAAGCGTTCGTTGGCTGTAACACTTTGAAGTTTAAGGGTTCACTTCGTTTTACCCTATAGGAATATGTGAATTTGGATCTCTAAATCAAACACGGTTTTTGCTAGCTGCTTAAAAATTGACTCAATCAATGAGTTCTAAGTGCGCTCTCTATGCTTTGTGCCCTTATGAAGTAGCCATTAGAATAGGCAAGACAAATACACTGTAATTTCAGCGTTTGCAGAGCAACTGCAGAACTCTGAGTTTACTGGAATCTCAACAAATACTTTTTCAAACGATCTTTTTGATGATTGCTGGAAAGATGCGTATACCATTTGCACTTGACCATCCAAGTTTTGTTCTTTCAGGTTGTAGCATTCACTTTCAGGAACACTTTGTACTTTTAGGTGTCACTTCGTTTTCCCCTATAGGGATACATGCAATTTGGAAATCTAAATCAAACATGGTTTGTGCTAGCTGCTTGAAACTTGACTCAGTTATTTAGTTCTCAGTGTGTTCACTTTGCTTTTTGCTCTTTTGAATTTGCACTAAGCAGAGGCAAGGAAAATACACTTTCATTTGAATGCTTTTGCAGAGCTTCCACCAACTGGCATTTTACTGGAATTTCAGCAAATATTTTTTCACGCGATCTTGTAGATTCTCAGCAAGGATTTGAGTATACCAGTGGCACATGCCTGGCCAATTGTTTTTTTTTTTTTCTTTTAGTTTGGAGCGTTCATTGGCAGCAATAGTTTGAATTTTTAGGTTTCACTTTCTTTTCCCTTACAGGGATACATGTTTTTGAAACTCTAAATCAAACACGGTTTGTGCTAGGTGCTTGAAACATGACCCACTCAATTCGTTCTCAGTGTGCTCTCTAGGCTTTGTTCCCTATGGAAGTTGTCCTAAGCAGAGGCAAGGAAAGTACACTTTCATTTGAAAGCATTTACACAGCGTCCACAGAACTCCGAATTTACGGGAATCTCAGCAAATATTTTTCACCCGTTCTTGTTGATACTTGGCAGGAAACATGAGCATACCAGTTACACGTGGCTGCCCAAATTTCATTCTTGTATGTTGAAGGGTTCATTTATATATTTTTAGATTTCCCTTCATTTTTCCTTATAGGGATACATGCATTTGGAACCCTAAATGAAGTAGGGTTTGGGCTAGCTACTTTAAAAAAGACATAGTAAACTAGTTCTCAGTGCACATAGAGATGTTTTCTGCCTTGTTGATGGATCCCTAAGTACAGGCAAGGAAAATGCACTTTCAATTGAAAGCCTCCACAGGACTTCGAGTTTACTGGAATATCAGCTACCATTTTGTCACCCAATCTTCTTGCTACTCTTCAAGAAAGATTTGTACTCCAGTTGCACTTGGCTGCCCAAATCTTGTTTTTCTAGGTTGAAGTGTTCTTTGGCAGGAACACGTTGAAATTTTAGTTGTCACTTCATGTTCCCCTATTGGAATACATGCATTTGGAACTCTAAATCAAACACAGTTTGTGCTAGTGGCTTGAATCTTTCCTCTCTCAATTAGTTCTAAGCTGGCTCTCTATGCATTGTTCCTTGTTGAAGTAGCCCTAAGCACAGGCAAGGAAAATACACTTTCATTTGAAAGCATTTGTAGTACTTCCAGAGAACTCCGAGTTGATGGGAATCTCAGCAAATATTTTTTCACCAGATCTTGTGGATACTTGGCAAGCAAGATGACTATACCAGTCGTACTTGGCTGCCCAAATTTTGTTCTTCTAGGTTGAAGTGTTCTGTGGCAGGAACACTTTGAATTTTTAGGTTTCACTTCATTTAGTCCTAGAGGGATACACGCACTTGGAACTCTAAATCATATTCAGTTTGTGCTAGCTTCTTGTAACTTTACTCAGTCAATTAGTTCTCATTGTGCTCTCTGTGCTTAGTTCTCTGATGAAGTAGACCTAAGCCAAGGCCAGAAAAATACACTTTCATTTGAAAGCATTTGTAGAACTTCCAAAGGACTCTGAGTTTACTGGAATCTCAGAAAATATTTTTTCACCCGTTCTTCTTAATGCTCATCAAGGATTATGTGTATACCAGTTGCACATGGCTGCCCAAATTGCTTTCTTCTAGGTAGAAGTGTTAGTTTGCAGGTACACTTTGAATTTTTAGGTTTCACTTCATTTTCCCATGTAGGGATACAGACATTTGGAACTCTAAATCAAACACGGTTTGTGCTAGTTGCTTGAAACTTGACTCATTCAATTAATTCTTAGTGGGCTCTTTATGTTTTGTTCCCTATTGTAGTGGCCCTTAGAAGAGGCAAGGAAAATACACTTTCATTGGAAAGCGTTGACAGAGCTTCCACAGAACTTGGATTTTACTGGAATTTCACCAAGTATTTGTTCAACCAATCTTTTGGTACTCGGAAAGGAAGATGAGTATGCCAGTTGCACTTAGATGCCCAAATTTCATTCTTCTAGGTTGAAGTATTCATTGTCAGGAACACATTGAATTTTGATATTTCACTTTGTTTTCCCCTCTAGGGATACATGCACTTGGAACTCTAAATCAAACACGGTTTGTGCTAGCTGCTTGAATCTTCACTCACTCAATTGGTTTTAAGTGTTTTCTTTATGCTTTTTTCCCTGTTGGTGTAGCCCTAAGCAGAAGCAAGGAAAATACACTTTCTTTTGAAAGCGTTTGCAGAGCTTCCACAGAACTCGGAGATTACTGGAATTTCAGCAAATATTTTTTCACCCGATCTTGTTGATACTTGGCAGGAAAGATGACTATACCATTTCCACTTAGCAGCCCAAATTTGGTTCTTCTAGGTTGAAGCATTTGTTTTTAGGAACCCTTGGAATTTTTAGGTTTCACTTCGTTTTCCCCTATAGGGATACATGCATTTGGAACTCTAAATCAAACACAGTTTCTGCTAGGTGCTTGAAACTTGACTCACTCAATTAGTTCTTGGTGCACTCTTTACGTTTTGTTCCCCGTTGAAGTGGCCCTGAGTAGAGGCAAGGACAATACACTTTCATTTGAAATCATTTGCATAGCTTCCACAGAAATCCGAGTTTACTGGAATCTCAGCAAATATTTTTTCACCCAATCTTGGGAATACTCATGAGGAAACAGGAATATACCAGTTGAACTTGGCTGCCCAAATTTCGTTCTTCTATGTTGTAGCGTTCATTGGCAGGAATACATTGAATTCTTCAGTTTCACTTCGTTCTCCCCTATAGGGATACAGGCATTTGGAACTCTACATCAAACAGGATTTCTGCTAGCTGCTTGAAACTTGACTCAGTCAATTAGTTATCAGTGCCCTCTCTATGCTTTGTTCCCTGTTTAAGTACCTGTAAGCAGAGCCCATGAAAATACACTTGCCTTTGAAAGCGTTTGCAGACCTTCCACAGAACTCTGATTTTACTGGAATTTCAGCGAATGTTTTTTCTCCCAATCTTGGTAATACTTGGCAAGGATTATCATTATACCCGTTGCACTTGGCTGCTGAAATTTCTTTCTTCAAGCTTGAAGCGTTCGTTGGCTGTAACACTTTGAAGTTTAAGGGTTCACTTCGTTTTACCCTATAGGAATATGTGAATTTGGATCTCTAAATCAAACACGGTTTTTGCTAGCTGCTTAAAAATTGACTCAATCAATGAGTTCTAAGTGCGCTCTCTATGCTTTGTGCCCTTATGAAGTAGCCATTAGAATAGGCAAGACAAATACACTGTAATTTCAGCGTTTGCAGAGCAACTGCAGAACTCTGAGTTTACTGGAATCTCAACAAATACTTTTTCAAACGATCTTTTTGATGATTGCTGGAAAGATGCGTATACCATTTGCACTTGACCATCCAAGTTTTGTTCTTTCAGGTTGTAGCATTCACTTTCAGGAACACTTTGTATTTTTAGGTGTCACTTCGTTTTCCCCTATAGGGATACATGCAATTTGGAAATCTAAATCAAACATGGTTTGTGCTAGCTGCTTGAAACTTGACTCAGTTATTTAGTTCTCAGTGTGTTCACTTTGCTTTTTGCTCTTTTGAATTTGCACTAAGCAGAGGCAAGGAAAATACACTTTCATTTGAATGCTTTTGCAGAGCTTCCACCAACTGGCATTTTACTGGAATTTCAGCAAATATTTTTTCACGCGATCTTGTAGATTCTCAGCAAGGATTTGAGTATACCAGTGGCACATGCCTGGCCAATTGTTTTTTTTTTTTTTTCTTTTAGGTTGGAGCGTTCATTGGCAGCAATAGTTTGAATTTTTAGGTTTCACTTTCTTTTCCCTTACAGGGATACATGTTTTTGAAACTCTAAATCAAACACGGTTTGTGCTAGGTGCTTGAAACATGACCCACTCAATTCGTTCTCAGTGTGCTCTCTAGGCTTTGTTCCCTATGGAAGTTGTCCTAAGCAGAGGCAAGGAAAGTACACTTTCATTTGAAAGCATTTACACAGCGTCCACAGAACTCCGAATTTACGGGAATCTCAGCAAATATTTTTTCACCCGTTCTTGTTGATACTTGGCAGGAAACATGAGCATACCAGTTACACGTGGCTGCCCAAATTTCATTCTTGTATGTTGAAGGGTTCATTTATATATTTTTAGATTTCACTTCATTTTTCCTTATAGGGATACATGCATTTGGAACCCTAAATGAAGTAGGGTTTGGGCTAGCTACTTTAAAAAAGACATAGTAAACTAGTTCTCAGTGCACATAGAGATGTTTTCTGCCTTGTTGATGGATCCCTAAGTACAGGCAAGGAAAATGCACTTTCAATTGAAAGCCTCCACAGGACTTCGAGTTTACTGGAATATCAGCTACCATTTTGTCACCCAATCTTCTTGCTACTCTTCAAGAAAGATTTGTACTCCAGTTGCACTTGGCTGCCCAAATCTTGTTTTTCTAGGTTGAAGTGTTCTTTGGCAGGAACACGTTGAAATTTTAGTTGTCACTTCATGTTCCCCTATTGGAATACATGCATTTGGAACTCTAAATCAAACACAGTTTGTGCTAGTGGCTTGAATCTTTCCTCTCTCAATTAGTTCTAAGCTGGCTCTCTATGCATTGTTCCCTGTTGAAGTAGCCCTAAGCACAGGCAAGGAAAATACACTTTCATTTGAAAGCATTTGTAGTACTTCCAGAGAACTCCGAGTTGATGGAATCTCAGCAACTATTTTTTCACCAGATCTTGTGGATACTTGGCAAGCAAGATGACTATACCAGTCGTACTTGGCTGCCCAAATTTTGTTCTTCTAGGTTGAAGTGTTCTGTGGCAGGAACACTTTGAATTTTTAGGTTTCACTTCATTTAGTCCTAGAGGGATACACGCACTTGGAACTCTAAATCATATTCAGTTTGTGCTAGCTTCTTGTAACTTTACTCAGTCAATTAGTTCTCATTGTGCTCTCTGTGCTTAGTTCCCTGATGAAGTAGACCTAAGCCAAGGCCAGAAAAATACACTTTCATTTGAAAGCATTTGTAGAACTTCCAAAGGACTCTGAGTTTACTGGAATCTCAGCAAATATTTTTCACCCAATCTTGGGAATACTCATGAGGAAACATGAATATACCAGTTGAACTTGGCTGCCCAAATTTCGTTCTTCTATGTTGTAGCGTTCATTGGCAGGAATACATTGAATTCTTCAGTTTCACTTCGTTCTCCCCTATAGGGATACAGGCATTTGGAACTCTACATCAAACAGGATTTCTGCTAGCTGCTTGAAACTTGACTCAGTCAATTAGTTATCAGTGCCCTCTCTATGCTTTGTTCCCTGTTTAAGTACCTGTAAGCAGAGCCCATGAAAATACACTTGCCTTTGAAAGCGTTTGCAGACCTTCCACAGAACTCTGATTTTACTGGAATTTCAGCGAATGTTTTTTCTCCCAATCTTGGTAATACTTGGCAAGGATTATCATTATACCCGTTGCACTTGGCTGCTGAAATTTCTTTCTTCAAGCTTGAAGCGTTCGTTGGCTGTAACACTTTGAAGTTTAAGGGTTCACTTCGTTTTACCCTATAGGAATATGTGAATTTGGATCTCTAAATCAAACACGGTTTTTGCTAGCTGCTTAAAAATTGACTCAATCAATGAGTTCTAAGTGCGCTCTCTATGCTTTGTGCCCTTATGAAGTAGCCATTAGAATAGGCAAGACAAATACACTGTAATTTCAGCGTTTGCAGAGCAACTGCAGAACTCTGAGTTTACTGGAATCTCAACAAATACTTTTTCAAACGATCTTTTTGATGATTGCTGGAAAGATGCGTATACCATTTGCACTTGACCATCCAAGTTTTGTTCTTTCAGGTTGTAGCATTCACTTTCAGGAACACTTTGTACTTTTAGGTGTCACTTCGTTTTCCCCTATAGGGATACATGCAATTTGGAAATCTAAATCAAACATGGTTTGTGCTAGCTGCTTGAAACTTGACTCAGTTATTTAGTTCTCAGTGTGTTCACTTTGCTTTTTGCTCTTTTGAATTTGCACTAAGCAGAGGCAAGGAAAATACACTTTCATTTGAATGCTTTTGCAGAGCTTCCACCAACTGGCATTTTACTGGAATTTCAGCAAATATTTTTTCACGCGATCTTGTAGATTCTCAGCAAGGATTTGAGTATACCAGTGGCACATGCCTGGCCAATTGTTTTTTTTTTTTTCTTTTAGTTTGGAGCGTTCATTGGCAGCAATAGTTTGAATTTTTAGGTTTCACTTTCTTTTCCTTACAGGGATACATGTTTTTGAAACTCTAAATCAAACACGGTTTGTGCTAGGTGCTTGAAACATGACCCACTCAATTCGTTCTCAGTGTGCTCTCTAGGCTTTGTTCCCTATGGAAGTTGTCCTAAGCAGAGGCAAGGAAAGTACACTTTCATTTGAAAGCATTTACACAGCGTCCACAGAACTCCGAATTTACGGGAATCTCAGCAAATATTTTTTCACCCGTTCTTGTTGATACTTGGCAGGAAACATGAGCATACCAGTTACACGTGGCTGCCCAAATTTCATTCTTGTATGTTGAAGGGTTCATTTATATATTTTTAGATTTCCCTTCATTTTTCCTTATAGGGATACATGCATTTGGAACCCTAAATGAAGTAGGGTTTGGGCTAGCTACTTTAAAAAAGACATAGTAAACTAGTTCTCAGTGCACATAGAGATGTTTTCTGCCTTGTTGATGGATCCCTAAGTACAGGCAAGGAAAATGCACTTTCAATTGAAAGCCTCCACAGGACTTCGAGTTTACTGGAATATCAGCTACCATTTTGTCACCCAATCTTCTTGCTACTCTTCAAGAAAGATTTGTACTCCAGTTGCACTTGGCTGCCCAAATCTTGTTTTTCTAGGTTGAAGTGTTCTTTGGCAGGAACACGTTGAAATTTTAGTTGTCACTTCATGTTCCCCTATTGGAATACATGCATTTGGAACTCTAAATCAAACACAGTTTGTGCTAGTGGCTTGAATCTTTCCTCTCTCAATTAGTTCTAAGCTGGCTCTCTATGCATTGTTCCCTGTTGAAGTAGCCCTAAGCACAGGCAAGGAAAATACACTTTCATTTGAAAGCATTTGTAGTACTTCCAGAGAACTCCGAGTTGATGGGAATCTCAGCAACTATTTTTTCACCAGATCTTGTGGATACTTGGCAAGCAAGATGACTATACCAGTCGTACTTGGCTGCCCAAATTTTGTTCTTCTAGGTTGAAGTGTTCTGTGGCAGGAACACTTTGAATTTTTAGGTTTCACTTCATTTAGTCCTAGAGGGATACACGCACTTGGAACTCTAAATCATATTCAGTTTGTGCTAGCTTCTTGTAACTTTACTCAGTCAATTAGTTCTCATTGTGCTCTCTGTGCTTAGTTCCCTGATGAAGTAGACCTAAGCCAAGGCCAGAAAAATACACTTTCATTTGAAAGCATTTGTAGAACTTCCAAAGGACTCTGAGTTTACTGGAATCTCAGCAAATATTTTTTCACCCAATCTTGGGAATACTCATGAGGAAACATGAATATACCAGTTGAACTTGGCTGCCCAAATTTCGTTCTTCTATGTTGTAGCGTTCATTGGCAGGAATACATTGAATTCTTCAGTTTCACTTCGTTCTCCCCTATAGGGATACAGGCATTTGGAACTCTACATCAAACAGGATTTCTGCTAGCTGCTTGAAACTTGACTCAGTCAATTAGTTATCAGTGCCCTCTCTATGCTTTGTTCCCTGTTTAAGTACCTGTAAGCAGAGCCCATGAAAATACACTTGCCTTTGAAAGCGTTTGCAGACCTTCCACAGAACTCTGATTTTACTGGAATTTCAGCGAATGTTTTTTCTCCCAATCTTGGTAATACTTGGCAAGGATTATCATTATACCCGTTGCACTTGGCTGCTGAAATTTCTTTCTTCAAGCTTGAAGCGTTCGTTGGCTGTAACACTTTGAAGTTTAAGGGTTCACTTCGTTTTACCCTATAGGAATATGTGAATTTGGATCTCTAAATCAAACACGGTTTTTGCTAGCTGCTTAAAAATTGACTCAATCAATGAGTTCTAAGTGCGCTCTCTATGCTTTGTGCCCTTATGAAGTAGCCATTAGAATAGGCAAGACAAATACACTGTAATTTCAGCGTTTGCAGAGCAACTGCAGAACTCTGAGTTTACTGGAATCTCAACAAATACTTTTTCAAACGATCTTTTTGATGATTGCTGGAAAGATGCGTATACCATTTGCACTTGACCATCCAAGTTTTGTTCTTTCAGGTTGTAGCATTCACTTTCAGGAACACTTTGTACTTTTAGGTGTCACTTCGTTTTCCCCTATAGGGATACATGCAATTTGGAAATCTAAATCAAACATGGTTTGTGCTAGCTGCTTGAAACTTGACTCAGTTATTTAGTTCTCAGTGTGTTCACTTTGCTTTTTGCTCTTTTGAATTTGCACTAAGCAGAGGCAAGGAAAATACACTTTCATTTGAATGCTTTTGCAGAGCTTCCACCAACTGGCATTTTACTGGAATTTCAGCAAATATTTTTTCACGCGATCTTGTAGATTCTCAGCAAGGATTTGAGTATACCAGTGGCACATGCCTGGCCAATTGTTTTTTTTTTTTCTTTTAGTTTGGAGCGTTCATTGGCAGCAATAGTTTGAATTTTTAGGTTTCACTTTCTTTTCCCTTACAGGGATACATGTTTTTGAAACTCTAAATCAAACACGGTTTGTGCTAGGTGCTTGAAACATGACCCACTCAATTCGTTCTCAGTGTGCTCTCTAGGCTTTGTTCCCTATGGAAGTTGTCCTAAGCAGAGGCAAGGAAAGTACACTTTCATTTGAAAGCATTTACACAGCGTCCACAGAACTCCGAATTTACGGGAATCTCAGCAAATATTTTTTCACCCGTTCTTGTTGATACTTGGCAGGAAACATGAGCATACCAGTTACACGTGGCTGCCCAAATTTCATTCTTGTATGTTGAAGGGTTCATTTATATATTTTTAGATTTCCCTTCATTTTTCCTTATAGGGATACATGCATTTGGAACCCTAAATGAAGTAGGGTTTGGGCTAGCTACTTTAAAAAAGACATAGTAAACTAGTTCTCAGTGCACATAGAGATGTTTTCTGCCTTGTTGATGGATCCCTAAGTACAGGCAAGGAAAATGCACTTTCAATTGAAAGCCTCCACAGGACTTCGAGTTTACTGGAATATCAGCTACCATTTTGTCACCCAATCTTCTTGCTACTCTTCAAGAAAGATTTGTACTCCAGTTGCACTTGGCTGCCCAAATCTTGTTTTTCTAGGTTGAAGTGTTCTTTGGCAGGAACACGTTGAAATTTTAGTTGTCACTTCATGTTCCCCTATTGGAATACATGCATTTGGAACTCTAAATCAAACACAGTTTGTGCTAGTGGCTTGAATCTTTCCTCTCTCAATTAGTTCTAAGCTGGCTCTCTATGCATTGTTCCTTGTTGAAGTAGCCCTAAGCACAGGCAAGGAAAATACACTTTCATTTGAAAGCATTTGTAGTACTTCCAGAGAACTCCGAGTTGATGGGAATCTCAGCAAATATTTTTTCACCAGATCTTGTGGATACTTGGCAAGCAAGATGACTATACCAGTCGTACTTGGCTGCCCAAATTTTGTTCTTCTAGGTTGAAGTGTTCTGTGGCAGGAACACTTTGAATTTTTAGGTTTCACTTCATTTAGTCCTAGAGGGATACACGCACTTGGAACTCTAAATCATATTCAGTTTGTGCTAGCTTCTTGTAACTTTACTCAGTCAATTAGTTCTCATTGTGCTCTCTGTGCTTAGTTCTCTGATGAAGTAGACCTAAGCCAAGGCCAGAAAAATACACTTTCATTTGAAAGCATTTGTAGAACTTCCAAAGGACTCTGAGTTTACTGGAATCTCAGAAAATATTTTTTCACCCGTTCTTCTTAATGCTCATCAAGGATTATGTGTATACCAGTTGCACATGGCTGCCCAAATTGCTTTCTTCTAGGTAGAAGTGTTAGTTTGCAGGTACACTTTGAATTTTTAGGTTTCACTTCATTTTCCCATGTAGGGATACAGACATTTGGAACTCTAAATCAAACACGGTTTGTGCTAGTTGCTTGAAACTTGACTCATTCAATTAATTCTTAGTGGGCTCTTTATGTTTTGTTCCCTATTGTAGTGGCCCTTAGAAGAGGCAAGGAAAATACACTTTCATTGGAAAGCGTTGACAGAGCTTCCACAGAACTTGGATTTTACTGGAATTTCACCAAGTATTTGTTCAACCAATCTTTTGGTACTCGGAAAGGAAGATGAGTATGCCAGTTGCACTTAGATGCCCAAATTTCATTCTTCTAGGTTGAAGTATTCATTGTCAGGAACACATTGAATTTTGATATTTCACTTTGTTTTCCCCTCTAGGGATACATGCACTTGGAACTCTAAATCAAACACGGTTTGTGCTAGCTGCTTGAATCTTCACTCACTCAATTGGTTTTAAGTGTTTTCTTTATGCTTTTTTCCCTGTTGGTGTAGCCCTAAGCAGAAGCAAGGGAAAATACACTTTCTTTTGAAAGCGTTTGCAGAGCTTCCACAGAACTCGGAGATTACTGGAATTTCAGCAAATATTTTTTCACCCGATCTTGTTGATACTTGGCAGGAAAGATGACTATACCATTTCCACTTAGCAGCCCAAATTTGGTTCTTCTAGGTTGAAGCATTTGTTTTTAGGAACCCTTGGAATTTTTAGGTTTCACTTCGTTTTCCCCTATAGGGATACATGCATTTGGAACTCTAAATCAAACACAGTTTCTGCTAGGTGCTTGAAACTTGACTCACTCAATTAGTTCTTGGTGCACTCTTTACGTTTTGTTCCCCGTTGAAGTGGCCCTGAGTAGAGGCAAGGACAATACACTTTCATTTGAAATCATTTGCATAGCTTCCACAGAAATCCGAGTTTACTGGAATCTCAGCAAATATTTTTTCACCCAATCTTGGGAATACTCATGAGGAAACATGAATATACCAGTTGAACTTGGCTGCCCAAATTTCGTTCTTCTATGTTGTAGCGTTCATTGGCAGGAATACATTGAATTCTTCAGTTTCACTTCGTTCTCCCCTATAGGGATACAGGCATTTGGAACTCTACATCAAACAGGATTTCTGCTAGCTGCTTGAAACTTGACTCAGTCAATTAGTTATCAGTGCCCTCTCTATGCTTTGTTCCCTGTTTAAGTACCTGTAAGCAGAGCCCATGAAAATACACTTGCCTTTGAAAGCGTTTGCAGACCTTCCACAGAACTCTGATTTTACTGGAATTTCAGCGAATGTTTTTTCTCCCAATCTTGGTAATACTTGGCAAGGATTATCATTATACCCGTTGCACTTGGCTGCTGAAATTTCTTTCTTCAAGCTTGAAGCGTTCGTTGGCTGTAACACTTTGAAGTTTAAGGGTTCACTTCGTTTTACCCTATAGGAATATGTGAATTTGGATCTCTAAATCAAACACGGTTTTTGCTAGCTGCTTAAAAATTGACTCAATCAATGAGTTCTAAGTGCGCTCTCTATGCTTTGTGCCCTTATGAAGTAGCCATTAGAATAGGCAAGACAAATACACTGTAATTTCAGCGTTTGCAGAGCAACTGCAGAACTCTGAGTTTACTGGAATCTCAACAAATACTTTTTCAAACGATCTTTTTGATGATTGCTGGAAAGATGCGTATACCATTTGCACTTGACCATCCAAGTTTTGTTCTTTCAGGTTGTAGCATTCACTTTCAGGAACACTTTGTATTTTTAGGTGTCACTTCGTTTTCCCCTATAGGGATACATGCAATTTGGAAATCTAAATCAAACATGGTTTGTGCTAGCTGCTTGAAACTTGACTCAGTTATTTAGTTCTCAGTGTGTTCACTTTGCTTTTTGCTCTTTTGAATTTGCACTAAGCAGAGGCAAGGAAAATACACTTTCATTTGAATGCTTTTGCAGAGCTTCCACAAACTGGCATTTTACTGGAATTTCAGCAAATATTTTTTCACGCGATCTTGTAGATTCTCAGCAAGGATTTGAGTATACCAGTGGCACATGCCTGGCCAATTGTTTTTTTTTTTTTCTTTTAGGTTGGAGCGTTCATTGGCAGCAATAGTTTGAATTTTTAGGTTTCACTTTCTTTTCCCTTACAGGGATACATGTTTTTGAAACTCTAAATCAAACACGGTTTGTGCTAGGTGCTTGAAACATGACCCACTCAATTCGTTCTCAGTGTGCTCTCTAGGCTTTGTTCCCTATGGAAGTTGTCCTAAGCAGAGGCAAGGAAAGTACACTTTCATTTGAAAGCATTTACACAGCGTCCACAGAACTCCGAATTTACGGGAATCTCAGCAAATATTTTTTCACCCGTTCTTGTTGATACTTGGCAGGAAACATGAGCATACCAGTTACACGTGGCTGCCCAAATTTCATTCTTGTATGTTGAAGGGTTCATTTATATATTTTTAGATTTCCCTTCATTTTTCCTTATAGGGATACATGCATTTGGAACCCTAAATGAAGTAGGGTTTGGGCTAGCTACTTTAAAAAAGACATAGTAAACTAGTTCTCAGTGCACATAGAGATGTTTTCTGCCTTGTTGATGGATCCCTAAGTACAGGCAAGGAAAATGCACTTTCAATTGAAAGCCTCCACAGGACTTCGAGTTTACTGGAATATCAGCTACCATTTTGTCACCCAATCTTCTTGCTACTCTTCAAGAAAGATTTGTACTCCAGTTGCACTTGGCTGCCCAAATCTTGTTTTTCTAGGTTGAAGTGTTCTTTGGCAGGAACACGTTGAAATTTTAGTTGTCACTTCATGTTCCCCTATTGGAATACATGCATTTGGAACTCTAAATCAAACACAGTTTGTGCTAGTGGCTTGAATCTTTCCTCTCTCAATTAGTTCTAAGCTGGCTCTCTATGCATTGTTCCCTGTTGAAGTAGCCCTAAGCACAGGCAAGGAAAATACACTTTCATTTGAAAGCATTTGTAGTACTTCCAGAGAACTCCGAGTTGATGGGAATCTCAGCAAATATTTTTTCACCAGATCTTGTGGGATACTTGGCAAGCAAGATGACTATACCAGTCGTACTTGGCTGCCCAAATTTTGTTCTTCTAGGTTGAAGTGTTCTGTGGCAGGAACACTTTGAATTTTTAGGTTTCACTTCATTTAGTCCTAGAGGATACACGCACTTGGAACTCTAAATCATATTCAGTTTGTGCTAGCTTCTTGTAACTTTACTCAGTCAATTAGTTCTCATTGTGCTCTCTGTGCTTAGTTCTCTGATGAAGTAGACCTAAGCCAAGGCCAGAAAAATACACTTTCATTTGAAAGCATTTGTAGAACTTCCAAAGGACTCTGAGTTTACTGGAATCTCAGAAAATATTTTTTCACCCGTTCTTCTTAATGCTCATCAAGGATTATGTGTATACCAGTTGCACATGGCTGCCCAAATTGCTTTCTTCTAGGTAGAAGTGTTAGTTTGCAGGTACACTTTGAATTTTTAGGTTTCACTTCATTTTCCCATGTAGGGATACAGACATTTGGAACTCTAAATCAAACACGGTTTGTGCTAGTTGCTTGAAACTTGACTCATTCAATTAATTCTTAGTGGGCTCTTTATGTTTTGTTCCCTATTGTAGTGGCCCTTAGAAGAGGCAAGGAAAATACACTTTCATTGGAAAGCGTTGACAGAGCTTCCACAGAACTTGGATTTTACTGGAATTTCACCAAGTATTTGTTCAACCAATCTTTTGGTACTCGGAAAGGAAGATGAGTATGCCAGTTGCACTTAGATGCCCAAATTTCATTCTTCTAGGTTGAAGTATTCATTGTCAGGAACACATTGAATTTTGATATTTCACTTTGTTTTCCCCTCTAGGGATACATGCACTTGGAACTCTAAATCAAACACGGTTTGTGCTAGCTGCTTGAATCTTCACTCACTCAATTGGTTTTAAGTGTTTTCTTTATGCTTTTTTCCCTGTTGGTGTAGCCCTAAGCAGAAGCAAGGAAAATACACTTTCTTTTGAAAGCGTTTGCAGAGCTTCCACAGAACTCGGAGATTACTGGAATTTCAGCAAATATTTTTTCACCCGATCTTGTTGATACTTGGCAGGAAAGATGACTATACCATTTCCACTTAGCAGCCCAAATTTGGTTCTTCTAGGTTGAAGCATTTGTTTTTAGGAACCCTTGGAATTTTTAGGTTTCACTTCGTTTTCCCCTATAGGGATACATGCATTTGGAACTCTAAATCAAACACAGTTTCTGCTAGGTGCTTGAAACTTGACTCACTCAATTAGTTCTTGGTGCACTCTTTACGTTTTGTTCCCCGTTGAAGTGGCCCTGAGTAGAGGCAAGGACAATACACTTTCATTTGAAATCATTTGCATAGCTTCCACAGAAATCCGAGTTTACTGGAATCTCAGCAAATATTTTTTCACCCAATCTTGGGAATACTCATGAGGAAACATGAATATACCAGTTGAACTTGGCTGCCCAAATTTCGTTCTTCTATGTTGTAGCGTTCATTGGCAGGAATACATTGAATTCTTCAGTTTCACTTCGTTCTCCCCTATAGGGATACAGGCATTTGGAACTCTACATCAAACAGGATTTCTGCTAGCTGCTTGAAACTTGACTCAGTCAATTAGTTATCAGTGCCCTCTCTATGCTTTGTTCCCTGTTTAAGTACCTGTAAGCAGAGCCCATGAAAATACACTTGCCTTTGAAAGCGTTTGCAGACCTTCCACAGAACTCTGATTTTACTGGAATTTCAGCGAATGTTTTTTCTCCCAATCTTGGTAATACTTGGCAAGGATTATCATTATACCCGTTGCACTTGGCTGCTGAAATTTCTTTCTTCAAGCTTGAAGCGTTCGTTGGCTGTAACACTTTGAAGTTTAAGGGTTCACTTCGTTTTACCCTATAGGAATATGTGAATTTGGATCTCTAAATCAAACACGGTTTTTGCTAGCTGCTTAAAAATTGACTCAATCAATGAGTTCTAAGTGCGCTCTCTATGCTTTGTGCCCTTATGAAGTAGCCATTAGAATAGGCAAGACAAATACACTGTAATTTCAGGCGTTTGCAGAGCAACTGCAGAACTCTGAGTTTACTGGAATCTCAACAAATACTTTTTCAAACGATCTTTTTGATGATTGCTGGAAAGATGCGTATACCATTTGCACTTGACCATCCAAGTTTTGTTCTTTCAGGTTGTAGCATTCACTTTCAGAACACTTTGTACTTTTAGGTGTCACTTCGTTTTCCCCTATAGGGATACATGCAATTTGGAAATCTAAATCAAACATGGTTTGTGCTAGCTGCTTGAAACTTGACTCAGTTATTTAGTTCTCAGTGTGTTCACTTTGCTTTTTGCTCTTTTGAATTTGCACTAAGCAGAGGCAAGGAAAATACACTTTCATTTGAATGCTTTTGCAGAGCTTCCACCAACTGGCATTTTACTGGAATTTCAGCAAATATTTTTTCACGCGATCTTGTAGATTCTCAGCAAGGATTTGAGTATACCAGTGGCACATGCCTGGCCAATTGTTTTTTTTTTTTCTTTTAGGTTGGAGCGTTCATTGGCAGCAATAGTTTGAATTTTTAGGTTTCACTTTCTTTTCCCTTACAGGGATACATGTTTTTGAAACTCTAAATCAAACACGGTTTGTGCTAGGTGCTTGAAACATGACCCACTCAATTCGTTCTCAGTGTGCTCTCTAGGCTTTGTTCCCTATGGAAGTTGTCCTAAGCAGAGGCAAGGAAAGTACACTTTCATTTGAAAGCATTTACACAGCGTCCACAGAACTCCGAATTTACGGGAATCTCAGCAAATATTTTTTCACCCGTTCTTGTTGATACTTGGCAGGAAACATGAGCATACCAGTTACACGTGGCTGCCCAAATTTCATTCTTGTATGTTGAAGGGTTCATTTATATATTTTTAGATTTCCCTTCATTTTTCCTTATAGGGATACATGCATTTGGAACCCTAAATGAAGTAGGGTTTGGCTAGCTACTTTAAAAAAGACATAGTAAACTAGTTCTCAGTGCACATAGAGATGTTTTCTGCCTTGTTGATGGATCCCTAAGTACAGGCAAGGAAAATGCACTTTCAATTGAAAGCCTCCACAGGACTTCGAGTTTACTGGAATATCAGCTACCA
>NW_027287739.1:0-74577 GCF_047511675.1 Marmota flaviventris
CTTTCTAAGGAAAGCGTATGTTCCTCGCCTCCACTTAGGACCACTTCAACAGGGAACAAAGCACAGAGAGTACACCAGGAACTAATTGAGTGAGTCAAGCTTCAAGCAGCTGGCACAAACAGTGTTTGATTTAGAGTTCCAAATGCATGTATTCCTATAGGTTAAAATGAAGAGAAACCCCCCAAATGCAATGTCTTCCTGAAAGCACATGCTTCAACTTAGAAGAACGAAATTTTGGCAGGCAAATGCAACTGGTATACTCATCTTTCTTACCTAGGATCAACAAGATCAAGTGAAAAAATATTCGCTGAAATTCCAGTAAACTTGGGAGTTTTGTGGAAGCTCTGCAAACACTTACATAAGAAAGCGTATTTTCCTTGCCTCTGCTTAGGGATACTTCAGCGGGGGACAATGCATAGAGAGTGCACTGAGAACTAATTGAGTGAGCCAAGTTTCAAACAGGTATCACAAACTGTGTTTGATTTAGCATTCCAAATGCATGTATTCACATAGGGAAAAAAGAAGTTAAACCTAAAAATTCAAGGTGTTCCTGCAAAGGAACTCTTCAACATAAGATTACGAAATTTGGGCTGCCAAGTGCAACCCATATACTCATTTTTGCTGCCAAGTTTCAACAAGATCGGGTGAAAAAACATTTGCTGAGAGTCCAGTAAACTCTTGAGTTCTGTGGATGCTCTACAAACACGTTCAAATGAAAGTCTATTTTTCTTTGCTCTGCTTAGGGGTACATAAACCGGTAACAAAGCGTAGAGAGCACAATGAGAATTCATTCAGTGAGTCAAGTTTCAAGCAGCTAGCACAAACCGTGTTTGATTTAGATTTTCAAAAGCATGTATCCCTAGAGGGGAAAATGTAGTAAAACCTAAATATTCAAAGTCATCCTGCAATGGAATGCTTCAACCTAGCAGAACAAAATTTGTGCAGCCAAGTGCAACTGGTATACACCTTTTTCCTACCAAGTATCAACAAGATAGGGTGACAAAATATTTGCTGAGGTTTCCATAATCTCTGAGTTTTTTGGAAGCTCGGTGAATACTTTCCAAAGAAAGTGTGTTTTCCTTGCCTCTGCTTAGGGCTACTTCAACAGGGAACAATGCATAGAGAGTGTACTGAGAACTAGTTGAATGAGTCAAGTTACAAGCACACAGCAAAAACCTTGTTTGATTTAGAGTTCCATATGCATGTATCCCTATAGGGGAAAATGAAGTGAAACCTAAAATTTCAAAGTATTCCTGCAAACCAACTATTCAACCTGGAAGATCTAAATTTGGGCAGCCAAATGCAAACCGGTATACTTATCTTTAATGTCGAGTTAACAACAAGTTAGGGTGAAAAAATATTTGCTGAGATTCCAGGAAACTCAAAGTTCTGTGCAATGACTGCAAATGCTTTCCAATGAAAGTTCTTTCCCTGGCCTCTGCTTAGGGTTACTTCAACAGAAATCAAAGCATAGAGATCGCACTGAGAACTAGTTGAGTGAGTTTCAGTTTCAAGCAGGTAGCATAAACCGTGTTTGATTTATAAGTCCAAATGCATACGTTCCTATAAGGAAAAGTGAAGTGAAACCTAAAAATTCAAAGTGTTCCTGCAAACGAACTTTTCAACCTAGAAGAACGACATTTGGGTAGCTAAGTGCAACTGGTATACTCATCTTCCTGACAAGGGTCATCAAGATCAGGTGAGTAAATATTTGCAGAGATTCCAGTTAACTTGGAGCTCCGTTCAAGCTCTGTAAATGCTTTCTAAGGAAAGCGTATGTTCCTCGCCTCCACTTAGGACCACTTCAACAGGGAACAAAGCACAGAGAGTACACCAGGAACTAATTGAGTGAGTCAAGCTTCAAGCAGCTGGCACAAACAGTGTTTGATTTAGAGTTCCAAATGCATGTATTCCTATAGGTTAAAATGAAGAGGAACCCCCCCAAATGCAATGTCTTCCTGAAAGCACATGCTTCAACTTAGAAGAACGAAATTTTGGCAGGCAAATGCAACTGGTATACTCATCTTTCTTACCTAGGATCAACAAGATCAAGTGAAAAAATATTCGCTGAAATTCCCGTAAACTTGGGAGTTTTGTGGAAGCTCTGCAAACACTTACATAAGTAAGCGTATTTTCCTTGCCTCTGCTTGGGGATACTTCAGCGGGGGACAATGCATAGACAGTGCACTGAGAACTAATTGAGTGAGCGAAGTTTCAAACAGGTATCACAAACTGTGTTTGATTTAGCATTCCAAATGCATGTATTCACATAGGGAAAAAAGAAGTTAAACCTAAAAATTCAAAGTGTTCCTGCAAAGGAACTCTTCAACATAAGATTATGAAATTTGGGCTGCCAAGTGCAACCCATATACTCATTTTTTGCTGCCAAGTTTCAACAAGATCGGGTGAAAAAACATTTGCTGAGAGTCCAGTAAACTCTTGAGTTCTGTGGATGCTCTACAAACACGTTCAAATGAAAGTCTATTTTTCTTTGCTCTGCTTAGGGGTACATAAACCGGTAACAAAGCATAGAGAGCACAATGAGAATTCATTCAGTGAGTCAAGTTTCAAGCAGCTAGCACAAACCGTGTTTGATTTAGATTTTCAAAAGCATGTATCCCTAGAGGGGAAAATGTAGTAAAACCTAAATATTCAAAGTCATCCGGCAAAGGAATGCTTCAACCTAGCAGAACAAAATTTGTGCAGCCAAGCGCAACTGGTATACACCTTTTTCCTACCAAGTATCAACAAGATAGGGTGACAAAATATTTGCTGAGGTTTCCGTAATCTCTGAGTTTTTTGGAAGCTCGGTGAATACTTTCCAAAGAAAGTGTGTTTTCCTTGCCTCTGCTTAGGGCTACTTCAACAGGGAACAATGCATAGAGAGTGCACTGAGAACTAGTTGAATGAGTCAAGTTACAAGCACACAGCAAAAACCGTGTTTGATTTAGAGTTCCATGTGCATGTATCCTTATAGGGGAAAATGAAGTGAAACCTAAAATTTCAAAGTATTCCTGCAAACCAACTATTCAACCTAGAAGATGTAAATTTGGGCAGCCAAATGCAACCGGTATACTTACCTTTCCTGTTGAGTTAACAACAAGTTAGGGTAAAAAAATATTTGCTGACATTCCAGGAAACTCAAAGTTCTGTGCAATCACTGCAAATGCTTTCCAATGAAAGTGTCTTTCCCTGGCCTCTGCTTAGGGTTACTTCAACAGAAAACAAAGCATAGAGATCGCACTGAGAACTAGTTGAGTGAGTTTCAGTTTCAAGCAGCTAGCATAAACCGTGTTTGATTTATAAGTCCAAATGCATACGTTCCTATAAGGAAAAGTGAAGTGAAACCTAAAAATTCAAAGTGTTCCTGCAAACGAACTTTTCAACCTAGAAGAACTACATTTGGGTAGCTAAGTGCAACTGGTATACTCATCTTTCCTGACAAGGGTCATCAAGATCAGGTGAGTAAATATTTGCAGAGATTCCAGTTAACTTGGAGCTCTGTTGAAGCTCTGTAAATGCTTTCTAAGGAAAGCGTATGTTCCTCGCCTCCACTTAGGACCACTTCAACAGGGAACAAAGCACAGAGAGTACACCAGGAACTAGTTGAGTGAGTCAAGCTTCAAGCAGCTAGCACAAACAGTGTTTGATTTAGAGTTCCAAATGCATGGATTCCTATAGGTTAAAATGAAGAGAAACCCCCCAAATGCAATGTCTTCCTGAAAGCACATGCTTCAACTTAGAAGAACGAAATTTTGGCAGGCAAATGCAACTGGTATACTCATCTTTCTTACCTAGGATCAACAAGATCAAGTGAAAAAATATTCGCTGAAATTCCAGTTCACTTGGGAGTTTTGTGGAAGCTCTGCAAACACTTACATAAGAAAGCGTATTTTCCTTGCCTCTTCTTGGGGATACTTCAGCGGGGGACAATGCATAGAGAGTGCACTGAGAACTAATTGAGTGAGCCAAGTTTCAAACAGGTATCACAAACTGTGTTTGATTTAGCATTCCAAATGCATGTATTCACATAGGGAAAAAAGAAGTTAAACCTAAAATTCAAAGTGTTCCTGCAAAGGAACTCTTCAACATAAGATTACGAAATTAGGGCTGCCAAGTGCAACCCATATACTCATTTTTGCTGCCAAGTTTCAACAAGATCGGGTGAAAAAACATTTGCTGAGAGTCCAGTAAACTCTTGAGTTCTGTGGATGCTCTACAAACACGTTCAAATGAAAGTCTATTTTTCTTTGCTCTGCTTAGGGGTACATAAACCGGTAACAAAGCGTAGAGAGCACAATGAGAATTCATTCAGTGAGTCAAGTTTCAAGCAGCTAGCACAAACCGTGTTTGATTTAGATTTTCAAAAGCATGTATCCCTAGAGGGGAAAATGTAGTAAAACCTAAATATTCAAAGTCATCCGGCAAAGGAATGCTTCCACCTAGCAGAACAATATTTGTGCAGCCAAGCGCAACTGGTATACACCTTTTTCCTACCAAGTATCAACAAGATAGGGTGACAAAATATTTGCTGAGGTTTCCGTAATCTCTGAGTTTTTTGGAAGCTCGGTGAATACTTTCCAAAGAAAGTGTGTTTTCCTTGCCTCTGCTTAGGGCTACTTCAACAGGGAACAATGCATAGAGAGTGCACTGAGAACTAGTTGAATGAGTCAAGTTACAAGCACACAGCAAAAACCGTGTTTGATTTAGAGTTCCATGCGCATGTATCCCTATAGGGGAAAATGAAGTGAAACCTAAAATTTCAAAGTATTCCTGCAAACCAACTATTCAACCTAGAAGATCTAAATTTGGGCAGCCAAATGCAACCTGTATATTTATCTTTCCTGTCGAGTTAACAACAAGTTAGGGTGAAAAAATATTTGCTGAGATTCGAGGAAACTCAAAGTTCTGTGCAATCACTGCAAATGCTTTCCAATGAAAGTTTCTTTCCCTGGCCTCTGCTTAGGGTTACTTCCACAGAAAACAAAGCATAGAGATCGCACTGAGAACTAGTTGAGTGAGTTTCAGTTTCAAGCAGCTAGCATAAACCGTGTTTGATTTATAAGTCCAAATGCATACGTCCCTATCAGGAAAAGTGAAGTGAAACCTAAAAATTCAAAGTGTTCCTGCAAACGAACTTTTCAACCTAGAAGAACGACATTTGGGTAGCTAAGTGCAACTGGTATACTCATCTTTCCTGACAAGGGTCATCAAGATCAGGTGAGTAAATATTTGCAGAGATTCCAGTTCACTTGGAGCTCTGTTGAAGCTCTGTAAATGCTTTCTAAGGAAAGCCTATGTTCCTCGCCTCCACTTAGGACCACTTCAACAGGGAACAAAGCACAGAGAGTACACCAGGAACTAATTGAGTGAGTCAAGCTTCAAGCAGCTAGCACAAACAGTGTTTGATTTAGAGTTCCAAATGCATGTATTCCTATAGGTTAAAATGAAGAGAAACCCCCCAAATGCAATGTCTTCCTGAAAGCACATGCTTCAACTTAGAAGAACGAAATTTTGGCAGGCAAATGCAACTGGTATACTCATCTTTCTTACCTAGGATCAACAAGATCAAGTGAAAAAATATTCGCTGAAATTCCAGTAAACTTGGGAGTTTTGTGGAAGCTCTGCAAACACTTACATAAGAAAGCGTATTTTCCTTGCCTCTGCTTGGGGATACTTCAGCGGGGGACAATGCATAGAGAGTGCACTGAGAACTAATTGAGTGAGCCAAGTTTCAAACAGGTATCACAAACTGTGTTTGATTTAGCATTCCAAATGCATGTATTCACATAGGGAAAAAAGAAGTTAAACCTAAAAATTCAAAGTGTTCCTGCAAAGGAACTCTTCAACATAAGATTACGAAATTTGGGCTGCCAAGTGCAACCCATATACTCATTTTTGCTGCCAAGTTTCAACAAGATCGGGTGAAAAAACATTTGCTGAGAGTCCAGTAAACTCTTGAGTTCTGTGGATGCTCTACAAACACGTTCAAATGAAAGTCTATTTTTCTTTGCTCTGCTTAGGGGTACATAAACCGGTAACAAAGCGTAGAGAGCACAATGAGAATTCATTCAGTGAGTCAAGTTTCAAGCAGCTAGCACAAACCGTGTTTGATTTAGATTTTCAAAAGCATGTATCCCTAGAGGGGAAAATGTAGTAAAACCTAAATATTCAAAGTCATCCTGCAAAGGAATGCTTCAACCTAGCAGAACAAAATTTGTGCAGCCAAGCGCAACTGGTATACACCTTTTTCCTACCAAGTATCAACAAGATAGGGTGACAAAATATTTGCTGAGGTTTCCGTAATCTCTGAGTTTTTTGGAAGCTCGGTGAATACTTTCCAAAGAAAGTGTGTTTTCCTTGCCTCTGCTTAGGGCTACTTCAACAGGGAACAATGCATAGAGAGTGCACTGAGAACTAGTTGAATGAGTCAAGTTACAAGCACACAGCAAAAACCGTGTTTGATTTAGAGTTCCATGTGCATGTATCCCTATAGGGGAAAATGAAGTGAAACCTAAAATTTCAAAGTATTCCTGCAAACCAACTATTCAACCTAGAAGATCTAAATTTGGGCAGCCAAATGCAACCGGTATACTTATCTTTCCTGTCGAGTTAACAACAAGTTAGGGTGAAAAAATATTTGCTGAGATTCCAGGAAACTCAAAGTTCTGTGGAATCACTGCAAATGCTTTCCAATGAAAGTTTCTTTCCCTGGCCTCTGCTTAGGGTTACTTCAACAGAAAACAAAGCATAGAGATCGCACTGAGAACTAGTTGAGTGAGTTTCAGTTCCAAGCAGCTAGCATAAACCGTGTTTGATTTATAAGTCCAAATGCATACGTCCCTATCAGGAAAAGTGAAGTGAAACCTAAAAATTCAAAGTGTTCCTGCAAACGAACTTTTCAACCTAGAAGAATGACATTTGGGTAGCTAAGTGCAACTGGTATACTCATCTTTCCTGACAAGGGTCATCAAGATCAGGTGAGTAAATATTTGCAGAGATTCCAGTTCACTTGGAGCTCTGTTGAAGCTCTGTAAATGATTTCTAAGGAAAGCGTATGTTCCTCGCCTCCACTTAGGACCACTTCAACAGGGAACAAAGCACAGAGAGAACACCAGGAACTAATTGAGTGAGTCAAACTTCAAGCAGCTAGCACAAACAGTGTTTGATTTAGAGTTCCAAATGCATGTATTCCTATAGGTTAAAATGAAGAGAAACCCCCCAAATGCAATGTCTTCCTGAAAGCACATGCTTCAACTTAGAAGAACGAAATTTTGGCAGGCAAATGCAACTGGTATACTCATCTTTCTTACCTAGGATCAACAAGATCAAGTGAAAAAATATTCGCTGAAATTCCAGTAAACTTGGGAGTTTTGTGGAAGCTCTGCAAACACTTACATAAGAAAGCGTATTTTCCTTGCCTCTGCTTGGGGATACTTCAGCGGTTGACAATGCATAGAGAGTGCACTGAGAACTAATTGAGTGAGCCAAGTTTCAAACAGGTATCACAAACTGTGTTTGATTTAGCATTCCAAATGCATGTATTCACATAGGGAAAAAAGAAGTTAAACCTAAAAATTCAAAGTGTTCCTGCAAAGGAACTCTTCAACATAAGATTACGAAATTTGTGCTGCCAAGTGCAACCCATATACTCATTTTTGCTGCCAAGTTTCAACAAGATCGGGTGAAAAAACATTTGCTGAGAGTCCAGTAAACTCTTGAGTTCTGTGGATGCTCTACAAACACGTTCAAATGAAAGTCTATTTTTCTTTGCTCTGCTTAGGGGTATATAAACCGGTAACAAAGCGTAGAGAGCACAATGAGAATTCATTCAGTGAGTCAAGTTTCAAGCAGCTAGCACAAACCGTGTTTGATTTAGATTTTCAAAAGCATGTATCCCTAGAGGGGAAAATGTAATATTCAAAGTTACCCTGCAAAGGAATGCTTCAACGTAGCAGAACAAAATTTGTGCAGCCAGGCGCAACTGGTATACACCTTTTTCCTACCAAGTATCAACAAGATAGGGTGACAAAATATTTGCTGAGGTTTCCGTAATCTCTGAGTTTTTTGGAAGCTCGGTGAATACTTTCCAAAGAAAGTGTGTTTTCCTTGCCTCTGCTTAGGGCTACTTCAACAGGGAACAATGCATAGAGAGTGCACTGAGAACTAGTTGAATGAGTCAAGTTACAAGCACACAGCAAAAACCGTGTTTGATTTAGAGTTCCATGTGCATGTATCCCTATAGGGGAAAATGAAGTGAAACCTAAAATTTCAAAGTATTCCTGCAAACCAACTATTCAACCTAGAAGATCTAAATTTGGGCAGCCAAATGCAACCGGTATACTTATCTTTCCTGTCAAGTTAACAACAAGTTAGGGTGAAAAAATATTTGCTGAGATTCCAGGAAACTCAAAGTTCTGTGGAATCACTGCAAATGATTTCCAATGAAAGTTTCTTTCCCTGGCCTCTGCTTAGGGTTACTTCAACAGAAAACAAAGCATAGAGATCGCACTGAGAACTAGTTGAGTGAGTTTCAGTTTCAAGCAGCTAGCATAAACCGTGTTTGATTTATAAGTCCAAATGCATACGTCCATATCAGGAAAAGTGAAGTGAAACCTAAAAATTCAAAGTGTTCCTGCAAACGAACTTTTCAACCTAGAAGAATGACATTTGGGTAGCTAAGTGCAACTGGTATACTCATCTTTCCTGACAAGGGTCATCAAGATCAGGTGAGTAAATATTTGCAGAGATTCCAGTTCACTTGGAGCTCTGTTGAAGCTCTGTAAATGCTTTCTAAGGAAAGCATATGTTCCTCGCCTCCACTTAGGACCACTTCAACAGGGAAAAAAGCACAGAGAGAACACCAGGAACTAATTGAGTGAGTCAAGCTTCAAGCAGCTAGCACAAACAGTGTTTGATTTAGAGTTCCAAATGCATGTATTCCTATAGGTTAAAATGAAGAGAAACCCCCCAAATGCAATGTCTTCCTGAAAGCACATGCTTCAAATTAGAAGAACGAAATTTTGGCAGGCAAATGCAACTGGTATACTCATCTTTCTTACCTAGGATCAACAAGATCAAGTGAAAAAATATTCGCTGAAATTCCAGTAAACTTGGGAGTTTTGTGGAAGCTCTGCAAACACTTACATAAGAAAGCGTATTTTCCTTGCCTCTGCTTGGGGATACTTCAGCATAGAGAGTGCACTGAGAACTAATTGAGTGAGCCACGTTTCAACACGTATCACAAACTGTGTTTGATTTAGCATTCCAAATGCATGTATTCACATAGGGAAAAAAGAATTTAAACCTAAAAATTCAAGGTGTTCCTGCAAAGGAACTCTTCAACATAAGATTACGAAATTTGGGCTGCCAAGTGCAACCCATATACTCATTTTTGCTGCCAAGTTTCAACAAGATCGGGTGAAAAAACATTTGCTGAGAGTCCAGTAAACTCTTGAGTTCTGTGGATGCTCTACAAACACGTTCAAATGAAAGTCTAGTTTTCTTTGCTCTGCTTAGGGGTACATAAACCGGTAACAAAGCGTAGAGAGCACAATGAGAATTAATTCAGTGAGTCAAGTTTCAAGCAGCTAGCACAAACCGTGTTTGATTTAGATTTTCAAAAGCATGTATCCCTAGAGTGGAAAATGTAGTAAAACCTAAATATTCAAAGTCATCCTGCAAAGGAATGCTTCAACCTAGCAGAACAAAATTTGTGCAGCCAAGCGCAACTGGTATACACCTTTTTCCTACCAAGTATCAACAAGATAGGGTGACAAAATATTTGCTGAGGTTTCCGTAATCTCTGAGTTTTTTGGAAGCTCGGTGAATACTTTCCAAAGAAAGTGTGTTTTCCTTGCCTATGCTTAGGGCTACTTCAACAGGGAACAATGCATAGAGAGTGCACTGAGAACTAGTTGAATGAGTCAAGTTACAAGCACACAGCAAAAACCGTGTTTGATTTAGAGTTCCATGTGCACGTATCCCTATAGGGGAAAATGAAGTGAAACCTAAAATTTCAAAGTATTCCTGCAAACCAACTATTCAACCTAGAAGATCTAAATTTGGGCAGCCAAATGCAACCGGTCTACTTATCTTTCCTGTCGAGTTAACAACAAGTTAGGGTGAAAAAATATTTGCTGAGATTCCAGGAAACTCAAAGTTCTGTGGAATCACTGCAAATGCTTTCCAATGAAAGTTTCTTTCCCTGGCCTCTGCTTAGGGTTACTTCAACAGAAAACAAAGCATAGAGATCGCACTGAGAACTAGTTGAGTGAGTTTCAGTTTCAAGCAGCTAGCATAAACCGTGTTTGATTTATAAGTCCAAATGCATACGTCCCTCTCAGGAAAAGTGAAGTGAAACCTAAAAATTCAAAGTGTTCCTGCAAACGAACTTTTCAACCTAGAAGAACGACATTTGGGTAGCTAAGTGCAACTGGTATACTCATCTTTCCTGACAAGGGTCATCAAGATCAGGTGAGTAAATATTTGCAGAGATTCCAGTTCACTTGGAGCTCTGTTGAAGCTCTGTAAATGCTTTCTAAGGAAAGCGTATGTTCCTCGCCTCCACTTAGGACCACTTCAACAGGGAACAAAGCACAGAGAGTACACCAGGAACTAATTGAGTGAGTCAAGCTTCAAGCAGCTAGCACAAACAGTGTTTGATTTAGAGTTCCAAATGCATGTATTCCTATAGGTTAAAATGAAGAGAAACCCCCCAAATGCAATGTCTTCCTGAAAGCACATGCTTCAACTTAGAAGAACGAAATTTTGGCAGGCAAATGCAACTGGTATACTCATCTTTCTTACCTAGGATCAACAAGATCAAGTGAAAAAATATTCGCTGAAATTCCAGTAAACTTGGGAGTTTTGTGGAAGCTCTGCAAACACTTACATAAGAAAGCGTATTTTCCTTGCCTCTGCTTGGGGATACTTCAGCATAGAGAGTGCACTGAGAACTAATTGAGTGAGCCACGTTTCAAACACGTATCACAAACTGTGTTTGATTTAGCATTCCAAATGCATGTATTCACATAGGGAAAAAAGAAGTTAAACCTAAAAATTCAAGGTGTTCCTGCAAAGGAACTTTTCAACATAAGATTACGAAATTTGGGCTGACAAGTGCAACCCATATACTCATTTTTGCTGCCAAGTATCAACAAGATCGGGTGAGAAAACATTTGCTGAGAGTCCAGTAAACTCTTGAGTTCTGTGGATGCTCTACAAACACGTTCAAATGAAAGTCTATTTTTCTTTGCTCTGCTTAGGGGTACATAAACCGGTAACAAAGCGTAGAGAGCACAATGAGAATTCATTCAGTGAGTCAAGTTTCAAGAAGCTAGCACAAACCGTGTTTGATTTAGATTTTCAAAAGCATGTATCCCCAGAAGGGAAAATGTAGTAAAACCTAAATATTCAAAGTCATCCTGCAACGGAATGCTTCAACCTAGCAGAACAAAATTTGTGCAGCCAAGCGCAACTGGTATACACCTTTTTCCTACCAAGTATCAACAAGATAGGGTGACAAAATATTGGCTGAGGTTTCCGTAATCTCTGAGTTTTTTGGAAGCTCGGTGAATACTTTCCAAAGAAAGTGTGTTTTCCTTGCCTCTGCTTAGGGCTACTTCAACAGGGAACAATGCATAGAGAGTGCACTGAGAACTAGTTGAATGAGTCAAGTTACAAGCACACAGCAAAAACCGTGTTTGATTTAGAGTTCCATGTGCATGTATCCCTATAGGGGAAAATGAAGTGAAACCTAAAATTTCAAAGTATTCCTGCAAACCAACTATTCAACCTAGAAGATCTAAATTTGGGCAGCCAAATGCAACCGGTATACTTATCTTTCCTGTCGAGTTAACAACAAGTTAGGGTGAAAAAATATTTGCTGAGATTCCAGGAAACTCAAAGTTCTGTGCAATCACTGCAAATGCTTTTTCCAATGAAAGTTTCTTTCCCTGGCCTCTGCTTAGGGTTACTTCAACAGAAAACAAAGCTTAGAGATCGCACTGAGAACTAGTTGAGTGAGTTTCAGTTTCAAGCAGCTAGCATAAACCGTGTTTGATTTATAAGTCCAAATGCATACGTCCCTATAAGGCAAAGTGAAGTGAAACCTAAAAATTCAAAGTGTTCCTGCAAACGAACTTTTCAACCTAGAAGAACGACATTTGGGTAGCTAAGTGCAACTGGTATACTCATCTTTCCTGACAAGGGTCATCAAGATCAGGTGAGTAAATATTTGCAGAGATTCCAGTTAACTTGGAGCTCTGTTGAAGCTCTGTAAATGCTTTCTAAGGAAAGCGTATGTTCCTCGCCTCCACTTAGGACCACTTCAACAGGGAACAAAGCACAGAGAGTACACCAGGAACTAATTGAGTGAGTCAAGCTTCAAGCAGCTAGCACAAACAGTGATTGATTTAGAGTTCCAAATGCATGTATTCCTATAGGTTAAAATGAAGAGAAACCCCCCAAAGGCAATGTCTTCTTGAAAGCACATGCTTCAACTTAGAAGAACGAAATTTTGGCAGGCAAATGCAACTGGTATACTCATCTTTCTTACCTAGGATCAACAAGATCAAGTGAAAAAATATTCGCTGAAATTCCAGTAAACTTGGGAGTTTTGTGGAAGCTCTGCAAACACTTACATAAGAAAGCGTATTTTCCTTGCCTCTGCTTGGGGATACTTCAGCGGGGGACAATGCATAGAGAGTGCACTGAGAACTAATTGAGTGAGCCAAGTTTCAAACACGTATCACAAACTGTGTTTGATTTAGCATTCCAAATGCATGTATTCACATAGGGAAAAAAGAAGTTAAACCTAAAAATTCAAAGTGTTCCTGCAAAGGAACTCTTCAACATAAGATTACGAAATTTGGGCTGCCAAGTGCAACCCATATACTCATTTTTGCTGCCAAGTTTCAACAAGATCGGGTGAAAAAACATTGGCTGAGAGTCCAGTAAACTCTTGAGTTCTGTGGATGCTCTACAAACACGTTCAAATGAAAGTCTATTTTTCTTTGCTCTGCTTAGGGGTACATAAAAAGGTAACGAAGCTTAGAGAGCACAATGAGAATTCATTCAGTGAGTCAAGTTTCAAGCAGCTAGCACAAACCGTGTTTGATTTAGATTTTCAAAAGCATGTATCCCTACAGGGGAAAGTGTAGTAAAACCTAAATATTCAAAGTCATCCTGCAAAGGAATGCTTCAACCTAGCAGAACAAAATTTGTGCAGCCAAGCGCAACTGGTATACACCTTTTTCCTACCAAGTATCAACAAGATAGGGTGACAAAATATTTGCTGAGTTTTCCGTAATCTCTGAGTTTTTTGGAAGCTCCGTGAATACTTTCCAAAGAAAGTGTGTTTTCCTTGCCTCTGCTTAGGGCTACTTCAACAGGGAACAATGCATAGAGAGTGCACTGAGAACTAGTTGAATGAGTCAAGTTACAAGCACACAGCAAAAACCGTGTTTGATTTAGAGTTCCATGTGCATGTATCCCTATAGGGGAAAATGAAGTGAAACCTAAAATTTCAAAGTATTCCTGCAAACCAACTATTCAACCTAGAAGATCTAAATTTGGGCAGCCAAATGCAACCGGTATACTTATCTTTCCTGTCGAGTTAACAACAAGTTAGGGTGAAAAAATATTTGCTGAGATTCCAGGAAACTCAAAGTTCTGTGCAATCACTGCAAATGCTTTCCAATGAAAGTTTCTTTCCCTGGCCACTGCTTAGGGTTACTTCAACAGAAATCAAAGCATAGAGATCGCACTGAGAACTAGTTGAGTGAGTTTCAGTTTCAAGCGGCTAGCATAAACCGTGTTTGATTTATAAGTCCAAACGCATACGTCCCTATAAGGAAAAGTGAAGTGAAACCTAAAAATTCAAAGTGTTCCTGCAAACGAACTTTTCAACCTAGAAGAACGACATTTGGGTAGCGAAGTGCAACTGGTACACTCATCTTTCCTGACAAGGGTCATCAAGATCAGGTGAGTAAATATTTGCAGAGATTCCAGTTAACTTGGAGCTCTGTTGAAGCTCTGTAAATGCTTTCTAAGGAAAGCGTATGTTCCTCGCCTCCACTTAGGACCACTTCAACAGGGAACAAAGCACAGAGAGTACACCAGGAACTAATTGAGTGAGTCAAGCTTCAAGCTGCTACCACAAACAGTGTTTGATTTAGAGTTCAAAATGCATGTATTCCTATAGGTTAAAATGAAGAGAAACCCCCCAAAGGCAATGTCTTCTTGAAAGCACATGCTTCAACTTAGAAGAACGAAATTTTGGCAGGCAAATGCAACTGGTATACTCATCTTTCTTACCTAGGATCAACAAGATCAAGTGAAAAAATATTCGCTGAAATTCCAGTAAACTTGGGAGTTTTGTGGAAGCTCTGCAAACACTTACATAAGAAAGCGTATTTTCCTTGCCTCTGCTTGGGGATACTTCAGCGGGGGACAATGCATAGAGAGTGCACTGAGAACTAATTGAGTGAGCCAAGTTTCAAACAGGTATCACAAACTGTGTTTGATTTAGCATTCCAAATGCATGTATTCACATAGGGAAAAAAGAAGTTAAACCTAAAAATTCAAAGTGTTCCTGCAAAGGAACTCTTCAACATAAGATTACGAAATTTCGGCTGCCAAGTGCAACCCATATACTCATTTTTGCTGCCAAGTTTCAACAAGATCGGGTGAA
Source organism: Marmota flaviventris (assembly GCF_047511675.1). Lineage (NCBI taxonomy): Eukaryota > Metazoa > Chordata > Mammalia > Rodentia > Sciuridae > Marmota > Marmota flaviventris. The sequence goes on from NW_027287739.1 coordinate 14,696, forward strand.
AAAACATTTGCTGAGAGTCCAGTAAACTCTTGAGTTCTGTGGATGCTCTACAAACACGTTCAAATGAAAGTCTATTTTTCTTTGCTCTGCTTAGGGGTACATAAACCGGTAACGAAGCGTAGAGAGCACAATAAGAATTCATTCAGTGAGTCAAGTTTCAAGCAGCTAGCACAAACCGTGTTTGATTTAGATTTTCAAAAGCATGTATCCCTAGAGGGGAAAATGTAGTAAAACCTAAATATTCAGAGTCATCCTGCAAAGGAATGCTTCAACCTAGCAGAACAAAATTTGTGCAGCCAAGCGCAACTGGTATACACCTTTTTCCTACCAAGTATCAACAATATAGGGTGACAAAATATTTGCTGAGGTTTCCGTAATCTCTGAGTTTTTTGGAAGCTCGGTGAATACTTTCCAAAGAAAGTGTGTTTTCCTTGCCTCTGCTTAGGGCTACTTCAACAGGGAACAATGCATAGAGAGTGCACTGAGAACTAGTTGAATGAGTCAAGTTACAAGCACACAGCAAAAACCGTGTTTGATTTAGAGTTCCATGTGCATGTATCCCTATAGGGGAAAATGAAGTGAAACCTAAAATTTCAAAGTATTCCTGCAAACCAACTATTCAACCTAGAAGATCTAAATTTGGGCAGCCAAATGCAACCGGTATACTTATCTTTCCTGTCGAGTTAACAACAAGTTAGGGTGAAAAAATATTTGCTGAGATTCCAGGAAACTCAAAGTTCTGTGCAATCACTGCAAATGCTTTCCAATGAAAGTTTCTTTCCCTGGCCACTGCTTAGGGTTACTTCAACAGAAATCAAAGCATAGAGATCGCACTGAGAACTAGTTGAGTGAGTTTCAGTTTCAAGCAGCTAGCATAAACCGTGTTTGATTTATAAGTCCAAATGCATACGTCCCTATAAGGAAAAGTGAAGTGAAACCTAAAAATTCAAAGTGTTCCTGCAAACGAACTTTTCAACCTAGAAGAACGACATTTGGGTAGCTAAGTGCAACTGGTACACTCATCTTTCCTGACAAGGGTCATCAAGATCAGGTGAGTAAATATTTGCAGAGATTCCAGTTAACTTGGAGCTCTGTTGAAGCTCTGTAAATGCTTTCTAAGGAAAGCGTATGTTCCTCGCCTCCACTTAGGACCACTTCAACAGGGAACAAAGCACAGAGAGTACACCAGGAACTAATTGAGTGAGTCAAGCTTCAAGCTGCTACCACAAACAGTGTTTGATTTAGAGTTCAAAATGCATGTATTCCTATAGGTTAAAATGAAGAGAAACCCCCCAAAGGCAATGTCTTCTTGAAAGCACATGCTTCAACTTAGAAGAACGAAATTTTGGCAGGCAAATGCAACTGGTATACTCATCTTTCTTACCTAGGATCAACAAGATCAAGTGAAAAAATATTCGCTGAAATTCCAGTAAACTTGGGAGTTTTGTGGAAGCTCTGCAAACACTTACATAAGAAAGCGTATTTTCCTTGCCTCTGCTTGGGGATACTTCAGCGGGGGACAATGCATAGAGAGTGCACTGAGAACTAATTGAGTGAGCCAAGTTTCAAACACGTATCACAAACTGTGTTTGATTTAGCATTCCAAATGCATGTATTCACATAGGGAAAAAAGAAGTTAAACCTAAAAATTCAAAGTGTTCCTGCAAAGGAACTCTTCAACATAAGATTACGAAATTTGGGCTGCCAAGTGCAACCCATATACTCATTTTTGCTGCCAAGTTTCAACAAGATCGGGTGAAAAAACATTGGCTGAGAGTCCAGTAAACTCTTGAGTTCTGTGGATGCTCTACAAACACGTTCAAATGAAAGTCTATTTTTCTTTGCTCTGCTTAGGGGTACATAAACAGGTAACGAAGCTTAGAGAGCACAATGAGAATTCATTCAGTGAGTCAAGTTTCAAGCAGCTAGCACAAACCGTGTTTGATTTAGATTTTCAAAAGCATGTATCCCTACAGGGGAAAGTGTAGTAAAACCTAAATATTCAAAGTCATCCTGCAAAGGAATGCTTCAACCTAGCAGAACAAAATTTGTGCAGCCAAGCGCAACTGGTATACACCTTTTTCCTACCAAGTATCAACAAGATAGGGTGACAAAATATTTGCTGAGTTTTCCGTAATCTCTGAGTTTTTTGGAAGCTCCGTGAATACTTTCCAAAGAAAGTGTGTTTTCCTTGCCTCTGCTTAGGGCTACTTCAACAGGGAACAATGCATAGAGAGTGCACTGAGAACTAGTTGAATGAGTCAAGTTACAAGCACACAGCAAAAACCGTGTTTGATTTAGAGTTCCATGTGCATGTATCCCTATAGGGGAAAATGAAGTGAAACCTAAAATTTCAAAGTATTCCTGCAAACCAACTATTCAACCTAGAAGATCTAAATTTGGGCAGCCAAATGCAACCGGTATACTTATCTTTCCTGTCGAGTTAACAACAAGTTAGGGTGAAAAAATATTTGCTGAGATTCCAGGAAACTCAAAGTTCTGTGCAATCACTGCAAATGCTTTCCAATGAAAGTTTCTTGCCCTGGCCACTGCTTAGGGTTACTTCAACAGAAATCAAAGCATAGAGATCGCACTGAGAACTAGTTGAGTGAGTTTCAGTTTCAAGCGGCTAGCATAAACCGTGTTTGATTTATAAGTCCAAACGCATACGTCCCTATAAGGAAAAGTGAAGTGAAACCTAAAAATTCAAAGTGTTCCTGCAAACGAACTTTTCAACCTAGAAGAACGACATTTGGGTAGCGAAGTGCAACTGGTACACTCATCTTTCCTGACAAGGGTCATCAAGATCAGGTGAGTAAATATTTGCAGAGATTCCAGTTAACTTGGAGCTCTGTTGAAGCTCTGTAAATGCTTTCTAAGGAAAGCGTATGTTCCTCGCCTACACTTAGGACCACTTCAACAGGGAACAAAGCACAGAGAGTACACCAGGAACTAATTGAGTGAGTCAAGCTTCAAGCTGCTACCACAAACAGTGTTTGATTTAGAGTTCAAAATGCATGTATTCCTATAGGTTAAAATGAAGAGAAACCCCCCAAAGGCAATGTCTTCTTGAAAGCACATGCTTCAACTTAGAAGAACGAAATTTTGGCAGGCAAATGCAACTGGTATACTCATCTTTCTTACCTAGGATCAACAAGATCAAGTGAAAAAATATTCGCTGAAATTCCAGTAAACTTGGGAGTTTTGTGGAAGCTCTGCAAACACTTACATAAGAAAGCGTATTTTCCTTGCCTCTGCTTGGGGATACTTCAGCGGGGGACAATGCATAGAGAGTGCACTGAGAACTAATTGAGTGAGCCAAGTTTCAAACAGGTATCACAAACTGTGTTTGATTTAGCATTCCAAATGCATGTATTCACATAGGGAAAAAAGAAGTTAAACCTAAAAATTCAAAGTGTTCCTGCAAAGGAACTCTTCAACATAAGATTACGAAATTTCGGCTGCCAAGTGCAACCCATATACTCATTTTTGCTGCCAAGTTTCAACAAGATCGGGTGAAAAAACATTTGCTGAGAGTCCAGTAAACTCTTGAGTTCTGTGGATGCTCTACAAACACGTTCAAATGAAAGTCTATTTTTCTTTGCTCTGCTTAGGGGTACATAAACCGGTAACGAAGCGTAGAGAGCACAATAAGAATTCATTCAGTGAGTCAAGTTTCAAGCAGCTAGCACAAACCGTGTTTGATTTAGATTTTCAAAAGCATGTATCCCTAGAGGGGAAAATGTAGTAAAACCTAAATATTCAGAGTCATCCTGCAAAGGAATGCTTCAACCTAGCAGAACAAAATTTGTGCAGCCAAGCGCAACTGGTATACACCTTTTTCCTACCAAGTATCAACAAGATAGGGTGACAAAATATTGGCTGAGGTTTCCGTAATCTCTGAGTTTTTTGGAAGCTCGGTGAATACTTTCCAAAGAAAGTGTGTTTTCCTTGCCTCTGCTTAGGGCTACTTCAACAGGGAACAATGCATAGAGAGTGCACTGAGAACTAGTTGAATGAGTCAAGTTACAAGCACACAGCAAAAACCGTGTTTGATTTAGAGTTCCATGTGCATGTATCCCTAAAGGGGAAAATGAAGTGAAACCTAAAATTTCAAAGTATTCCTGCAAACCAACTATTCAACCTAGAAGATCTAAATTTGGGCAGCCAAATGCAACCGGTATACTTATCTTTCCTGTCGAGTTAACAACAAGTTAGGGTGAAAAAATATTTGCTGAGATTCCAGGAAACTCAAAGTTCTGTGCAATCACTGCAAATGCTTTCCAATGAAAGTTTCTTTCCCTGGCCACTGCTTAGGGTTACTTCAACAGAAATCAAAGCATAGAGATCGCACTGAGAACTAGTTGAGTGAGTTTCAGTTTCAAGCAGCTAGCATAAACCGTGTTTGATTTATAAGTCCAAATGCATACGTCCCTATAAGGAAAAGTGAAGTGAAACCTAAAAATTCAAAGTGTTCCTGCAAACGAACTTTTCAACCTAGAAGAACGACATTTGGGTAGCTAAGTGCAACTGGTACACTCATCTTTCCTGACAAGGGTCATCAAGATCAGGTGAGTAAATATTTGCAGAGATTCCAGTTAACTTGGAGCTCTGTTGAAGCTCTGTAAATGCTTTCTAAGGAAAGCGTATGTTCCTCGCCTCCACTTAGGACCACTTCAACAGGGAACAAAGCACAGAGAGTACACCAGGAACTAATTGAGTGAGTCAAGCTTCAAGCTGCTACCACAAACAGTGTTTGATTTAGAGTTCAAAATGCATGTATTCCTATAGGTTAAAATGAAGAGAAACCCCCCAAAGGCAATGTCTTCTTGAAAGCACATGCTTCAACTTAGAAGAACGAAATTTTGGCAGGCAAATGCAACTGGTATACTCATCTTTCTTACCTAGGATCAACAAGATCAAGTGAAAAAATATTCGCTGAAATTCCAGTAAACTTGGGAGTTTTGTGGAAGCTCTGCAAACACTTACATAAGAAAGCGTATTTTCCTTGCCTCTGCTTGGGGATACTTCAGCGGGGGACAATGCATAGAGAGTGCACTGAGAACTAATTGAGTGAGCCAAGTTTCAAACACGTATCACAAACTGTGTTTGATTTAGCATTCCAAATGCATGTATTCACATAGGGAAAAAAGAAGTTAAACCTAAAAATTCAAAGTGTTCCTGCAAAGGAACTCTTCAACATAAGATTACGAAATTTGGGCTGCCAAGTGCAACCCATATACTCATTTTTGCTGCCAAGTTTCAACAAGATCGGGTGAAAAAACATTGGCTGAGAGTCCAGTAAACTCTTGAGTTCTGTGGATGCTCTACAAACACGTTCAAATGAAAGTCTATTTTTCTTTGCTCTGCTTAGGGGTACATAAACAGGTAACGAAGCTTAGAGAGCACAATGAGAATTCATTCAGTGAGTCAAGTTTCAAGCAGCTAGCACAAACCGTGTTTGATTTAGATTTTCAAAAGCATGTATCCCTACAGGGGAAAGTGTAGTAAAACCTAAATATTCAAAGTCATCCTGCAAAGGAATGCTTCAACCTAGCAGAACAAAATTTGTGCAGCCAAGCGCAACTGGTATACACCTTTTTCCTACCAAGTATCAACAAGATAGGGTGACAAAATATTTGCTGAGTTTTCCGTAATCTCTGAGTTTTTTGGAAGCTCCGTGAATACTTTCCAAAGAAAGTGTGTTTTCCTTGCCTCTGCTTAGGGCTACTTCAACAGGGAACAATGCATAGAGAGTGCACTGAGAACTAGTTGAATGAGTCAAGTTACAAGCACACAGCAAAAACCGTGTTTGATTTAGAGTTCCATGTGCATGTATCCCTATAGGGGAAAATGAAGTGAAACCTAAAATTTCAAAGTATTCCTGCAAACCAACTATTCAACCTAGAAGATCTAAATTTGGGCAGCCAAATGCAACCGGTATACTTATCTTTCCTGTCGAGTTAACAACAAGTTAGGGTGAAAAAATATTTGCTGAGATTCCAGGAAACTCAAAGTTCTGTGCAATCACTGCAAATGCTTTCCAATGAAAGTTTCTTGCCCTGGCCACTGCTTAGGGTTACTTCAACAGAAATCAAAGCATAGAGATCGCACTGAGAACTAGTTGAGTGAGTTTCAGTTTCAAGCGGCTAGCATAAACCGTGTTTGATTTATAAGTCCAAACGCATACGTCCCTATAAGGAAAAGTGAAGTGAAACCTAAAAATTCAAAGTGTTCCTGCAAACGAACTTTTCAACCTAGAAGAACGACATTTGGGTAGCGAAGTGCAACTGGTACACTCATCTTTCCTGACAAGGGTCATCAAGATCAGGTGAGTAAATATTTGCAGAGATTCCAGTTAACTTGGAGCTCTGTTGAAGCTCTGTAAATGCTTTCTAAGGAAAGCGTATGTTCCTCGCCTCCACTTAGGACCACTTCAACAGGGAACAAAGCACAGAGAGTACACCAGGAACTAATTGAGTGAGTCAAGCTTCAAGCTGCTACCACAAACAGTGTTTGATTTAGAGTTCAAAATGCATGTATTCCTATAGGTTAAAATGAAGAGAAACCCCCCAAAGGCAATGTCTTCTTGAAAGCACATGCTTCAACTTAGAAGAACGAAATTTTGGCAGGCAAATGCAACTGGTATACTCATCTTTCTTACCTAGGATCAACAAGATCAAGTGAAAAAATATTCGCTGAAATTCCAGTAAACTTGGGAGTTTTGTGGAAGCTCTGCAAACACTTACATAAGAAAGCGTATTTTCCTTGCCTCTGCTTGGGGATACTTCAGCGGGGGACAATGCATAGAGAGTGCACTGAGAACTAATTGAGTGAGCCAAGTTTCAAACAGGTATCACAAACTGTGTTTGATTTAGCATTCCAAATGCATGTATTCACATAGGGAAAAAAGAAGTTAAACCTAAAAATTCAAAGTGTTCCTGCAAAGGAACTCTTCAACATAAGATTACGAAATTTGGGCTGCCAAGTGCAACCCATATACTCATTTTTGATGCCAAGTTTCAACAAGATCGGGTGAAAAAACATTTGCTGAGAGTCCAGTAAACTCTTGAGTTCTGTGGATGCTCTACAAACACGTTCAAATGAAAGTCTATTTTTCTTTGCTCTGCTTAGGGGTACATAAACCGGTAACGAAGCGTAGAGAGCACAATAAGAATTCATTCAGTGAGTCAAGTTTCAAGCAGCTAGCACAAACCGTGTTTGATTTAGATTTTCAAAAGCATGTATCCCTAGAGGGGAAAATGTAGTAAAACCTAAATATTCAGAGTCATCCTGCAAAGGAATGCTTCAACCTAGCAGAACAAAATTTGTGCAGCCAAGCGCAACTGGTATACACCTTTTTCCTACCAAGTATCAACAATATAGGGTGACAAAATATTTGCTGAGGTTTCCGTAATCTCTGAGTTTTTTGGAAGCTTGGTGAATACTTTCCAAAGAAAGTGTGTTTTCCTTGCCTCTGCTTAGGGCTACTTCAACAGGGAACAATGCATAGAGAGTGCACTGAGAACTAGTTGAATGAGTCAAGTTACAAGCACACAGCAAAAACCGTGTTTGATTTAGAGTTCCACGTGCATGTATCCCTATAGGGGAAAATGAAGTGAAACCTAAAATTTCAAAGTATTCCTGCAAACCAACTCTTCAACCTAGAAGATCTAAATTTGGGCAGCCAAATGCAACCGGTATACTTATCTTTCCTGTCGAGTTAACAACAAGTTAGGGTGAAAAAATATTTGCTGAGATTCCAGGAAACTCAAAGTTCTGTGCAATCACTGCAAATGCTTTCCAATGAAAGTTTCTTTCCCTGGCCACTGCTTAGGGTTACTTCAACAGAAATCAAAGCATAGAGATCGCACTGAGAACTAGTTGAGTGAGTTTCAGTTTCAAGCGGCTAGCATAAACCGTGTTTGATTTATAAGTCCAAATGCATACGTCCCTATAAGGCAAAGTGAAGTGAAACCTAAAAATTCAAAGTGTTCCTGCAAACGAACTTTTCAACCTAGAAGAACGACATTTGGGTAGCTAAGTGCAACTGGTACACTCATCTTTCCTGACAAGGGTCATCAAGATCAGGTGAGTAAATATTTGCAGAGATTCCAGTTAACTTGGAGCTCTGTTGAAGCTCTGTAAATGCTTTCTAAGGAAAGCGTATGTTCCTCGCCTCCACTTAGGACCACTTCAACAGGGAACAAAGCACAGAGAGTACACCAGGAACTAATTGAGTGAGTCAAGCTTCAAGCTGCTACCACAAACAGTGTTTGATTTAGAGTTCAAAATGCATGTATTCCTATAGGTTAAAATGAAGAGAAACCCCCCAAAGGCAATGTCTTCTTGAAAGCACATGCTTCAACTTAGAAGAACGAAATTTTGGCAGGCAAATGCAACTGGTATACTCATCTTTCTTACCTAGGATCAACAAGATCAAGTGAAAAAATATTCGCTGAAATTCCAGTAAACTTGGGAGTTTTGTGGAAGCTCTGCAAACACTTACATAAGAAAGCGTATTTTCCTTGCCTCTGCTTGGGGATACTTCAGCGGGGGACAATGCATAGAGAGTGCACTGAGAACTAATTGAGTGAGCCAAGTTTCAAACACGTATCACAAACTGTGTTTGATTTAGCATTCCAAATGCATGTATTCACATAGGGAAAAAAGAAGTTAAACCTAAAAATTCAAAGTGTTCCTGCAAAGGAACTCTTCAACATAAGATTACGAAATTTGGGCTGCCAAGTGCAACCCATATACTCAATTTTGCTGCCAAGTTTCAACAAGATCGGGTGAAAAAACATTGGCTGAGAGTCCAGTAAACTCTTGAGTTCTCTGGATGCTCTACAAACACGTTCAAATGAAAGTCTATTTTTCTTTGCTCTGCTTAGGGGTACATAAACCGGTAACGAAGCTTAGAGAGCACAATGAGAATTCATTCAGTGAGTCAAGTTTCAAGCAGCTAGCACAAACCGTGTTTGATTTAGATTTTCAAAAGCATGTATCCCTACAGGGGAAAGTGTAGTAAAACCTAAATATTCAAAGTCATCCTGCAAAGGAATGCTTCAACCTAGCAGAACAAAATTTGTGCAGCCAAGCGCAACTGGTATACACCTTTTTCCTACCAAGTATCAACAAGATAGGGTGACAAAATATTGGCTGAGGTTTCCGTAATCTCTGAGTTTTTTGGAAGCTCGGTGAATACTTTCCAAAGAAAGTGTGTTTTCCTTGCCTCTGCTTAGGGCTACTTCAACAGGGAACAATGCATAGAGAGTGCACTGAGAACTAGTTGAATGAGTCAAGTTCCAAGCACACAGCAAAAACCGTGTTTGATTTAGAGTTCCATGTGCATGTATCCCTATAGGGGAAAATGAAGTGAAACCTAAAATTTCAAAGTATTCCTGCAAACCAACTATTCAACCTAGAAGATCTAAATTTGGGCAGCCAAATGCAACCGGTATACTTATCTTTCCTGTCGAGTTAACAACAAGTTAGGGTGAAAAAATATTTGCTGAGATTCCAGGAAACTCAAAGTTCTGTGCAATCACTGCAAATGCTTTTTCCAATGAAAGTTTCTTTCCCTGGCCTCTGCTTAGGGTTACTTCAACAGAAAACAAAGCCTAGAGATCGCACTGAGAACTAGTTGAGTGAGTTTCAGTTTCAAGCAGCTAGCATAAACCGTGTTTGATTTATAAGTCCAAATGCATACGTCCCTATAAGGCAAAGTGAAGTGAAACCTAAAAATTCAAAGTGTTCCTGCAAACGAACTTTTCAACCTAGAAGAACGACATTTGGGTAGCTAAGTGCAACTGGTATACTCATCTTTCCTGACAAGGGTCATCAAGATCAGGTGAGTAAATATTTGCAGAGATTCCAGTTAACTTGGAGCTCTGTTGAAGCTCTGTAAATGCTTTCTAAGGAAAGCGTATGTTCCTCGCCTCCACTTAGGACCACTTCAACAGGGAACAAAGCACAGAGAGTACACCAGGAACTAATTGAGTGAGTCAAGCTTCAAGCAGCTAGCACAAACAGTGTTTGATTTAGAGTTCCAAATGCATGTATTCCTATAGGTTAAAATGAAGAGAAACCCCCCCAAATGCAATGTCTTCCTGAAAGCACATGCTTCAACTTAGAAGAACGAAATTTTGGCAGGCAAATGCAACTGGTATACTCATCTTTCTTACCTAGGATCAACAAGATCAAGTGAAAAAATATTCGCTGAAATTCCAGTAAACTTGGGAGTTTTGTGGAAGCTCTGCAAACACTTACATAAGAAAGCGTATTTTCCTTGCCTCTGCTTGGGGATACTTCAGCGGGGGACAATGCATAGAGAGTGCACTGAGAACTAATTGAGTGAGCCAAGTTTCAAACAGGTATCACAAACTGTGTTTGATTTAGCATTCCAAATGCATGTATTCACATAGGGAAAAAAGAAGTTAAACCTAAAAATTCAAAGTGTTCCTGCAAAGGAACTCTTCAACATAAGATTACGAAATTTGGGCTGCCAAGTGCAACCCATATACTCATTTTTGCTGCCAAGTTTCAACAAGATCGGGTGAAAAAACATTTGCTGAGAGTCCAGTAAACTCTTGAGTTCTGTGGATGCTCTACAAACACGTTCAAATGAAAGTCTATTTTTCTTTGCTCTGCTTAGGGGTACATAAACCGGTAACGAAGCGTAGAGAGCACAATAAGAATTCATTCAGTGAGTCAAGTTTCAAGCAGCTAGCACAAACCGTGTTTGATTTAGATTTTCAAAAGCATGTATCCCTAGAGGGGAAAATGTAGTAAAACCTAAATATTCAGAGTCATCCTGCAAAGGAATGCTTCAACCTAGCAGAACAAAATTTGTGCAGCCAAGCGCAACTGGTATACACCTTTTTCCTACCAAGTATCAACAATATAGGGTGACAAAATATTTGCTGAGGTTTCCGTAATCTCTGAGTTTTTTGGAAGCTTGGTGAATACTTTCCAAAGAAAGTGTGTTTTCCTTGCCTCTGCTTAGGGCTACTTCAACAGGGAACAATGCATAGAGAGTGCACTGAGAACTAGTTGAATGAGTCAAGTTACAAGCACACAGCAAAAACCGTGTTTGATTTAGAGTTCCATGTGCATGTATCCCTATAGGGGAAAATGAAGTGAAACCTAAAATTTCAAAGTATTCCTGCAAACCAACTATTCAACCTAGAAGATCTAAATTTGGGCAGCCAAATGCAACCGGTATACTTATCTTTCCTGTCGAGTTAACAACAAGTTAGGGTGAAAAAATATTTGCTGAGATTCCAGGAAACTCAAAGTTCTGTGCAATCACTGCAAATGCTTTCCAATGAAAGTTTCTTTCCCTGGCCACTGCTTAGGGTTACTTCAACAGAAATCAAAGCATAGAGATCGCACTGAGAACTAGTTGAGTGAGTTTCAGTTTCAAGCGGCTAGCATAAACCGTGTTTGATTTATAAGTCCAAATGCATACGTCCCTATAAGGCAAAGTGAAGTGAAACCTAAAAATTCAAAGTGTTCCTGCAAACGAACTTTTCAACCTAGAAGAACGACATTTGGGTAGCTAAGTGCAACTGGTACACTCATCTTTCCTGACAAGGGTCATCAAGATCAGGTGAGTAAATATTTGCAGAGATTCCAGTTAACTTGGAGCTCTGTTGAAGCTCTGTAAATGCTTTCTAAGGAAAGCGTATGTTCCTCGCCTCCACTTAGGACCACTTCAACAGGGAACAAAGCACAGAGAGTACACCAGGAACTAATTGAGTGAGTCAAGCTTCAAGCTGCTACCACAAACAGTGTTTGATTTAGAGTTCAAAATGCATGTATTCCTATAGGTTAAAATGAAGAGAAACCCCCCAAAGGCAATGTCTTCTTGAAAGCACATGCTTCAACTTAGAAGAACGAAATTTTGGCAGGCAAATGCAACTGGTATACTCATCTTTCTTACCTAGGATCAACAAGATCAAGTGAAAAAATATTCGCTGAAATTCCAGTAAACTTGGGAGTTTTGTGGAAGCTCTGCAAACACTTACATAAGAAAGCGTATTTTCCTTGCCTCTGCTTGGGGATACTTCAGCGGGGGACAATGCATAGAGAGTGCACTGAGAACTAATTGAGTGAGCCAAGTTTCAAACACGTATCACAAACTGTGTTTGATTTAGCATTCCAAATGCATGTATTCACATAGGGAAAAAAGAAGTTAAACCTAAAAATTCAAAGTGTTCCTGCAAAGGAACTCTTCAACATAAGATTACGAAATTTGGGCTGCCAAGTGCAACCCATATACTCAATTTTGCTGCCAAGTTTCAACAAGATCGGGTGAAAAAACATTGGCTGAGAGTCCAGTAAACTCTTGAGTTCTCTGGATGCTCTACAAACACGTTCAAATGAAAGTCTATTTTTCTTTGCTCTGCTTAGGGGTACATAAACCGGTAACGAAGCTTAGAGAGCACAATGAGAATTCATTCAGTGAGTCAAGTTTCAAGCAGCTAGCACAAACCGTGTTTGATTTAGATTTTCAAAAGCATGTATCCCTACAGGGGAAAGTGTAGTAAAACCTAAATATTCAAAGTCATCCTGCAAAGGAATGCTTCAACCTAGCAGAACAAAATTTGTGCAGCCAAGCGCAACTGGTATACACCTTTTTCCTACCAAGTATCAACAAGATAGGGTGACAAAATATTGGCTGAGGTTTCCGTAATCTCTGAGTTTTTTGGAAGCTCGGTGAATACTTTCCAAAGAAAGTGTGTTTTCCTTGCCTCTGCTTAGGGCTACTTCAACAGGGAACAATGCATAGAGAGTGCACTGAGAACTAGTTGAATGAGTCAAGTTACAAGCACACAGCAAAAACCGTGTTTGATTTAGAGTTCCATGTGCATGTATCCCTATAGGGGAAAATGAAGTGAAACCTAAAATTTCAAAGTATTCCTGCAAACCAACTATTCAACCTAGAAGATCTAAATTTGGGCAGCCAAATGCAACCGGTATACTTATCTTTCCTGTCGAGTTAACAACAAGTTAGGGTGAAAAAATATTTGCTGAGATTCCAGGAAACTCAAAGTTCTGTGCAATCACTGCAAATGCTTTTTCCAATGAAAGTTTCTTTCCCTGGCCTCTGCTTAGGGTTACTTCAACAGAAAACAAAGCCTAGAGATCGCACTGAGAACTAGTTGAGTGAGTTTCAGTTTCAAGCAGCTAGCATAAACCGTGTTTGATTTATAAGTCCAAATGCATACGTCCCTATAAGGCAAAGTGAAGTGAAACCTAAAAATTCAAAGTGTTCCTGCAAACGAACTTTTCAACCTAGAAGAACGACATTTGGGTAGCTAAGTGCAACTGGTATACTCATCTTTCCTGACAAGGGTCATCAAGATCAGGTGAGTAAATATTTGCAGAGATTCCAGTTAACTTGGAGCTCTGTTGAAGCTCTGTAAATGCTTTCTAAGGAAAGCGTATGTTCCTCGCCTCCACTTAGGACCACTTCAACAGGGAACAAAGCACAGAGAGTACACCAGGAACTAATTGAGTGAGTCAAGCTTCAAGCAGCTAGCACAAACAGTGTTTGATTTAGAGTTCCAAATGCATGTATTCCTATAGGTTAAAATGAAGAGAAACCCCCCCAAATGCAATGTCTTCCTGAAAGCACATGCTTCAACTTAGAAGAACGAAATTTTGGCAGGCAAATGCAACTGGTATACTCATCTTTCTTACCTAGGATCAACAAGATCAAGTGAAAAAATATTCGCTGAAATTCCAGTAAACTTGGGAGTTTTGTGGAAGCTCTGCAAACACTTACATAAGAAAGCGTATTTTCCTTGCCTCTGCTTGGGGATACTTCAGCGGGGGACAATGCATAGAGAGTGCACTGAGAACTAATTGAGTGAGCCAAGTTTCAAACAGGTATCACAAACTGTGTTTGATTTAGCATTCCAAATGCATGTATTCACATAGGGAAAAAAGAAGTTAAACCTAAAAATTTAAAGTGTTCCTGCAAAGGAACTCTTCAACATAAGATTACGAAATTTGGGCTGCCAAGTGCAACCCATATACACATTTTTGCTGCCAAGTTTCAACAGGATCGGGTGAAAAAACATTTGCTGAGAGTCCAGTAAACTCTTGAGTTCTCTGGATGCTCTACAAACACGTTCAAATGAAAGTCTATTTTTCTTTGCTCTGCTTAGGGGTACATAAACCGGTAACGAAGCGTAGAGAGCACAATGAGAATTCATTCGGTGAGTCAAGTTTCAAGCAGCTAGCACAAACCGTGTTTGATTTAGATTTTCAAAAGCATGTATCCCTAGAGGGGAAAATGTAGTAAAACCTAAATATTCAAAGTCATCCTGCCAAGGAATTCTTCAACCTAGCAGAACAAAATTTGTGCAGCCAAGCGCAACTGGTATACACCTTTTTCCTACCAAGTATCAACAAGATAGGGTGACAAAATATTGGCTGAGGTTTCCGTAATCTCTGAGTTTTTTGGAAGCTCGGTGAATACTTTCCAAAGAAAGTGTGTTTTCCTTGCCTCTGCTTAGGGCTACTTCAACAGGGAACAATGCATAGAGAGTGCACTGAGAACTAGTTGAATGAGTCAAGTTACAAGCACACAGCAAAAACCGTGTTTGATTTAGAGTTCCATGTGCATGTATCCGTATAGGGGAAAATGAAGTGAAACCTAAAATTTCAAAGTATTCCTGCAAACCAACTATTCAACCTAGAAGATCTAAATTTGGGCAGCCAAATGCAACCGGTATACTTATCTTTCCTGTCGAGTTAACAACAAGTTAGGGTGAAAAAATATTTGCTGAGATTCCAGGAAACTCAAAGTTCTGTGCAATCACTGCAAATGCTTTTTCCAATGAAAGTTTCTTTCCCTGGCCTCTGCTTAGGGTTACTTCAACAGAAAACAAAGCCTAGAGATCGCACTGAGAACTAGTTGAGTGAGTTTCAGTTTCAAGCAGCTAGCATAAACCGTGTTTGATTTATAAGTCCAAATGCATACGTCCCTATAAGGCAAAGTGAAGTGAAACCTAAAAATTCAAAGTGTTCCTGCAAACGAACTTTTCAACCTAGAAGAACGACATTTGGGTAGCTAAGTGCAACTGGTATACTCATCTTTCCTGACAAGGGTCATCAAGATCAGGTGAGTAAATATTTGCAGAGATTCCAGTTAACTTGGAGCTCTGTTGAAGCTCTGTAAATGCTTTCTAAGGAAAGCGTATGTTCCTCGCCTCCACTTAGGACCACTTCAACAGGGAACAAAGCACAGAGAGTACACCAGGAACTAATTGAGTGAGTCAAGCTTCAAGCAGCTAGCACAAACAGTGTTTGATTTAGAGTTCCAAATGCATGTATTCCTATAGGTTAAAATGAAGAGAAACCCCCCCAAATGCAATGTCTTCCTGAAAGCACATGCTTCAACTTAGAAGAACGAAATTTTGGCAGGCAAATGCAACTGGTATACTCATCTTTCTTACCTAGGATCAACAAGATCAAGTGAAAAAATATTCGCTGAAATTCCAGTAAACTTGGGAGTTTTGTGGAAGCTCTGCAAACACTTACATAAGAAAGCGTGTTTTCCTTGCCTCTGCTTGGGGATACTTCATCGGGGGACAATGCATAGAGAGTGCACTGAGAACTAATTGAGTGAGACAAGTTTCAAACAGGTATCACAAACTGTGTTTGATTTAGCATTCCAAATGCATGTATTCACATAGGGAAAAAAGAAGTTAAACCTAAAAATTCAAAGTGTTCCTGCAAAGGAACTCTTCAACATAAGATTACGAAATTTGGGCTGCCAAGTGCAACCCATATACTCATTTTTGCTGCCAAGTTTCAACAAGATCGGGAGAAAAAACATTTGCTGAGAGTCCAGTAAACTCTTGAGTTCTGTGGATGCTCTACAAACACGTTCAAATGAAAGTCTATTTTTCTTTGCTCTGCTTAGGGGTACATAAACCGGTAACAAAGCGTAGAGAGCACAATGAGAATTCATTCAGTGAGTCAAGTTTCAAGAAGCTAGCACAAACCGTGTTTGATTTAGATTTTCAAAAGCATGTATCCCCAGAAGGGAAAATGTAGTAAAACCTAAATATTCAAAGTCATCCTGCAACGGAATGCTTCAACCTAGCAGAACAAAATTTGTGCAGCCAAGCGCAACTGGTATACACCTTTTTCCTACCAAGTATCAACAAGATAGGGTGACAAAATATTGGCTGAGGTTTCCGTAATCTCTGAGTTTTTTGGAAGCTCGGTGAATACTTTCCAAAGAAAGTGTGTTTTCCTTGCCTCTGCTTAGGGCTACTTCAACAGGGAACAATGCATAGAGAGTGCACTGAGAACTAGTTGAATGAGTCAAGTTACAAGCACACAGCAAAAACCGTGTTTGATTTAGAGTTCCATGTGCATGTATCCCTATAGGGGAAAATGAAGTGAAACCTAAAATTTCAAAGTATTCCTGCAAACCAACTATTCAACCTAGAAGATCTAAATTTGGGCAGCCAAATGCAACCGGTATACTTATCTTTCCTGTCGAGTTAACAACAAGTTAGGGTGAAAAAATATTTGCTGAGATTCCAGGAAACTCAAAGTTCTGTGCAATCACTGCAAATGCTTTTTCCAATGAAAGTTTCTTTCCCTGGCCTCTGCTTAGGGTTACTTCAACAGAAAACAAAGCTTAGAGATCGCACTGAGAACTAGTTGAGTGAGTTTCAGTTTCAAGCAGCTAGCATAAACCGTGTTTGATTTATAAGTCCAAATGCATACGTCCCTATAAGGCAAAGTGAAGTGAAACCTAAAAATTCAAAGTGTTCCTGCAAACGAACTTTTCAACCTAGAAGAACGACATTTGGGTAGCTAAGTGCAACTGGTATACTCATCTTTCCTGACAAGGGTCATCAAGATCAGGTGAGTAAATATTTGCAGAGATTCCAGTTAACTTCGAGCTCTGTTGAAGCTCTGTAAATGCTTTCTAAGGAAAGCGTATGTTCCTCGCCTCCACTTAGGACCACTTCAACAGGGAACAAAGCACAGAGAGTACACCAGGAACTAATTGAGTGAGTCAAGCTTCAAGCAGCTAGCACAAACAGTGATTGATTTAGAGTTCCAAATGCATGTATTCCTATAGGTTAAAATGAAGAGAAACCCCCCAAATGCAATGTCTTCTTGAAAGCACATGCTTCAACTTAGAAGAACGAAATTTTGGCAGGCAAATGCACCTGGTATACTCATCTTTCTTACCTAGGAACAACAAGATCAAGTGAAAAAATATTCGCTGAAATTCCAGTAAACTTGGGAGTTTTGTGGAAGCTCTGCAAACACTTACATAAGAAAGCGTGTTTTCCTTGCCTCTGCTTGGGGATACTTCATCGGGGGACAATGCATAGAGAGTGCACTGAGAACTAATTGAGTGAGACAAGTTTCAAACAGGTATCACAAACTGTGTTTGATTTAGCATTCCAAATGCATGTATTCACATAGGGAAAAAAGAAGTTAAACCTAAAAATTCAACGTGTTCCTGCAAAGGAACTCTTCAACATAAGATTACGAAATTTGGGCTGCCAAGTGCAACCCATATACTCATTTTTGCTGCCAAGTTTCAACAAGATCGGGAGAAAAAACATTTGCTGAGAGTCCAGTAAACTCTTGAGTTCTGTGGATGCTCTACAAACACGTTCAAATGAAAGTCTATTTTTCTTTGCTCTGCTTAGGGGTACATAAACCGGTAACAAAGCGTAGAGAGCACAATGAGAATTCATTCAGTGAGTCAAGTTTCAAGCAGCTAGCACAAACCGTGTTTGATTTAGATTTTCAAAAGCATGTATCCCCAGAAGGGAAAATGTAGTAAAACCTAAATATTCAAAGTCATCCTGCAAAGGAATGCTTCAACCTAGCAGAACAAAATTTGTGCAGCCAAGCGCAACTGGTATACACCTTTTTCCTACCAAGTATCAACAAGATAGGGTGACAAAATATTGGCTGAGGTTTCCGTAATCTCTGAGTTTTTTGGAAGCTCGGTGAATACTTTCCAAAGAAAGTGTGTTTTCCTTGCCTCTGCTTAGGGCTACTTCAACAGGGAACAATGCATAGAGAGTGCACTGAGAACTAGTTGAATGAGTCAAGTTACAAGCACACAGCAAAAACCGTGTTTGATTTAGAGTTCCATGTGCATGTATCCCTATAGGGGAAAATGAAGTGAAACCTAAAATTTCAAAGTATTCCTGCAAACCAACTATTCAACCTAGAAGATCTAAATTTGGGCAGCCAAATGCAACCGGTATACTTATCTTTCCTGTCGAGTTAACAACAAGTTAGGGTGAAAAAATATTTGCTGAGATTCCAGGAAACTCAAAGTTCTGTGCAATCACTGCAAATGCTTTTTCCAATGAAAGTTTCTTTCCCTGGCCTCTGCTTAGGGTTACTTCAACAGAAAACAAAGCCTAGAGATCGCACTGAGAACTAGTTGAGTGAGTTTCAGTTTCAAGCAGCTAGCATAAACCGTGTTTGATTTATAAGTCCAAATGCATACGTCCCTATAAGGCAAAGTGAAGTGAAACCTAAAAATTCAAAGTGTTCCTGCAAACGAACTTTTCAACCTAGAAGAACGACATTTGGGTAGCTAAGTGCAACTGGTATACTCATCTTTCCTGACAAGGGTCATCAAGATCAGGTGAGTAAATATTTGCAGAGATTCCAGTTAACTTGGAGCTCTGTTGAAGCTCTGTAAATGCTTTCTAAGGAAAGCGTATGTTCCTCGCCTCCACTTAGGACCACTTCAACAGGGAACAAAGCACAGAGAGTACACCAGGAACTAATTGAGTGAGTCAAGCTTCAAGCAGCTAGCACAAACAGTGTTTGATTTAGAGTTCCAAATGCATGTATTC
The DNA here is from genome assembly GCF_047511675.1 of Marmota flaviventris. Classification (NCBI taxonomy): domain Eukaryota; kingdom Metazoa; phylum Chordata; class Mammalia; order Rodentia; family Sciuridae; genus Marmota; species Marmota flaviventris. Next base: position 33,574 of record NW_027287739.1, read on the forward strand.
CTATAGGTTAAAATGAAGAGAAACCCCCCCAAATGCAATGTCTTCCTGAAAGCACATGCTTCAACTTAGAAGAACGAAATTTTGGCAGGCAAATGCAACTGGTATACTCATCTTTCTTACCTAGGATCAACAAGATCAAGTGAAAAAATATTCGCTGAAATTCCAGTAAACTTGGGAGTTTTGTGGAAGCTCTGCAAACACTTACATAAGAAAGCGTATTTTCCTTGCCTCTGCTTGGGGATACTTCAGCGGGGGACAATGCATAGAGAGTGCACTGAGAACTAATTGAGTGAGCCAAGTTTCAAACAGGTATCACAAACTGTGTTTGATTTAGCATTCCAAATGCATGTATTCACATAGGGAAAAAAGAAGTTAAACCTAAAAATTTAAAGTGTTCCTGCAAAGGAACTCTTCAACATAAGATTACGAAATTTGGGCTGCCAAGTGCAACCCATATACACATTTTTGCTGCCAAGTTTCAACAAGATCGGGTGAAAAAACATTGGCTGAGAGTCCAGTAAACTCTTGAGTTCTGTGGATGCTCTACAAACACGTTCAAACGAAAGTCTATTTTTCTTTGCTCTGCTTAGGGGTACATAAACCGGTAACGAAGCGTAGAGAGCACAATGAGAATTCATTCAGTGAGTCAAGTTTCAAGCAGCTAGCACAAACCGTGTTTGATTTAGATTTTCAAAAGCATGTATCCCTAGAGGGGAAAATGTAGTAAAACCTAAATATTCAAAGTCATCCTGCCAAGGAATGCTTCAACCTAGCAGAACAAAATTTGTGCAGCCAAGCGCAACTGGTATACACCTTTTTCCTACCAAGTATCAACAAGATAGGGTGACAAAATATTGGCTGAGGTTTCCGTAATCTCTGAGTTTTTTGGAAGCTCGGTGAATACTTTCCAAAGAAAGTGTGTTTTCCTTGCCTCTGCTTAGGGCTACTTCAACAGGGAACAATGCATAGAGAGTGCACTGAGAACTAGTTGAATGAGTCAAGTTACAAGCACACAGCAAAAACCGTGTTTGATTTAGAGTTCCATGTGCATGTATCCGTATAGGGGAAAATGAAGTGAAACCTAAAATTTCAAAGTATTCCTGCAAACCAACTATTCAACCTAGAAGATCTAAATTTGGGCAGCCAAATGCAACCGGTATACTTATCTTTCCTGTCAAGTTAACAACAAGTTAGGGTGAAAAATTATTTGCTGAGATTCCAGGAAACTCAAAGTTCTGTGCAATCACTGCAAATGCTTTCCAATGAAAGTTTCTTTTCCTGGCCTCTGCTTAGGGTTACTTCAACAGAAAACAAAGCATAGAGATCGCACTGAGAACTAGTTGAGGGAGTTTCAGTTTCAAGCGGCTAGCATAAACCGTGTTTGATTTATAAGTCCAAATGCATACGTCCCTATAAGGAAAAGTGAAGTGAAACCTAAAAATTCAAAGTGTTCCTGCAAACGAACTTTTCAACCTAGAAGAACGACATTTGGGTAGCTAAGTGTAACTGGTATACTCATCTTTCCTGACAAGGGTCATCAAGATCAGGTGAGTAAATATTTGCAGAGATTCCAGTTAACTTGGAGCTCTGTTGAAGCTCTGTAAATGCTTTCTAAGGAAAGCGTATGTTCCTCGCCTCCACTTAGGACCACTTCAACAGGGAACAAAGCACAGAGAGTACACCAGGAACTAATTGAGTGAGTCAAGCTTCAAGCAGCTAGCACAAACAGTGTTTGCTTTAGAGTTCCAAATGCATGTATTCCTATAGGTTAAAATGAAGAGAAACCCCCCCAAATGCAATGTCTTCCTGAAAGCACATGCTTCAACTTAGAAGAACGAAATTTTGGCAGGCAAATGCAACTGGTATACTCATCTTTCTTACCTAGGATCAACAAGATCAAGTGAAAAAATATTCGCTGAAATTCCAGTAAACTTGGGAGTTTTGTGGAAGCTCTGCAAACACTTACATAAGAAAGCGTATTTTCCTTGCCTCTGCTTGGGGATACTTCAGCGGGGGACAATGCATAGAGAGTGCACTGAGAACTAATTGAGTGAGCCAAGTTTCAAACAGGTATCACAAACTGTGTTTGATTTAGCATTCCAAATGCATGTATTCACATAGGGAAAAAAGAAGTTAAACCTAAAAATTCAAAGTGTTCCTGCAAAGGAACTCTTCAACATAAGATTACGAAATTTGGGCTGCCAAGTGCAACCCATATACTCATTTTTGCTGCCAAGTTTCAACAGGATCGGGTGAAAAAACATTTGCTGAGAGTCCAGTAAACTCTTGAGTTCTCTGGATGCTCTACAAACACGTTCAAATGAAAGTCTATTTTTCTTTGCTCTGCTTAGGGGTACATAAACCGGTAATGAAGCGTAGAGAGCACAATGAGAATTCATTCGGTGAGTCAAGTTTCAAGCAGCTAGCACAAACCGTGTTTGATTTAGATTTTCAAAAGCATGTATCCCTAGAGGGGAAAATGTAGTAAAACCTAAATATTCAAAGTCATCCTGCCAAGGAATTCTTCAACCTAGCAGAACAAAATTTGTGCAGCCAAGCGCAACTGGTATACACCTTTTTCCTACCAAGTATCAACAAGATAAGGTGACAAAATATTGGCTGAGGTTTCCGTAATCTCTGAGTTTTTTGGAAGCTCGGTGAATACTTTCCAAAGAAAGTGTGTTTTCCTTGCCTCTGCTTAGGGCTACTTCAACAGGGAACAATGCATAGAGAGTGCACTGAGAACTAGTTGAATGAGTCAAGTTACAAGCACACAGCAAAAACCGTGTTTGATTTAGAGTTCCATGTGCATGTATCCCTATAGGGGAAAATGAAGTGAAACCTAAAATTTCAAAGTATTCCTGCAAACCAACTATTCAACCTAGAAGATCTAAATTTGGGCAGCCAAATGCAACCGGTATACTTATCTTTCCTGTCAAGTTAACAACAAGTTAGGGTGAAAAAATATTTGCTGAGATTCCAGGAAACTCAAAGTTCTGTGCAATCACTGCAAATGCTTTCCAATGAAAGTTTCTTTCCCTGGCCTCTGCTTAGGGTTACTTCAACAGAAAACAAAGCATAGAGATCGCACTGAGAACTAGTTGAGTGGGTTTCAGTTTCAAGCAGCTAGCATAAACCGTGTTTGATTTATAAGTCCAAATGCATACGTCCGTATAAGGAAAAGTGAAGTGAAACCTAAAAATTCAAAGTGTTCCTGCAAACGAACTTTTCAACCTAGAAGAACGACATTTGGGTAGCTAAGTGCAACTGGTATACTCATCTTTCCTGACAAGGGTCATCAAGATCAGGTGAGTAAATATTTGCAGAGATTCCAGTTAACTTGGAGCTCTGTTGAAGCTCTGTAAATGCTTTCTAAGGAAAGCGTATGTTCCTCGCCTCCACTTAGGACCACTTCAACAGGGAACAAAGCACAGAGAGTACACCAGGAACTAATTGAGTGAGTCAAGCTTCAAGCAGCTAGCACAAACAGTGTTTGATTTAGAGTTCCAAATGCATGTATTCCTATAGGTTAAAATGAAGAGAAACCCCCCAAATGCAATGTCTTCCTGAAAGCACATGCTTCAACTTAGAAGAACGAAATTTTGGCAGGCAAATGCAACTGGTATACTCATCTTTCTTACCTAGGAACAACAAGATCAAGTGAAAAAATATTCGCTGAAATTCCAGTGAACTTGGGAGTTTTGTGGAAGCTCTGCAAACACTTACATAAGAAAGCGTATTTTCCTTGCCTCTGCTTGGGGATACTTCAGCGGGGGACAATGCATAGAGAGTGCACTGAGAACTAATTGAGTGAGCCAAGTTTCAAACAGGTATCACAAACTGTGTTTGATTTAGCATTCCAAATGCATGTATTCACATAGGGAAAAAAGAAGTTAAACCTAAAAATTCAAAGTGTTCCTGCAAAGGAACCCTTCAACATAAGATTACGAAATTTGGGCTGCCAAGTGCAACCCATATACTCATTTTTGCTGCCAAGTTTCAACAAGATCGGGTGAAAAAACATTTGCTGAGAGTCCAGTAAACTTTTGAGTTCTGTGGATGCTCTACAAACACGTTCAAATGAAACTCTATTTTTCTTTGCTCTTCTTAGGGGTACATAAACCGGTAACGAAGCGTATAGAGCACAATGAGAATTCATTCAGTGAGTCAAGTTTCAAGCAGCTAGCACAAACCGTGTTTGATTTAGATTTTCAAAAGCATGTATCCCTAGAGGGGAAAATGTAGTAAAACCTAAATATTCAAAGTCATCCTGCAAAGGAATGCTTCAACCTAGCAGAACAAAATTTGTGCAGCCAAGCGCAACTGGTATACACCTTTTTCCTACCAAGTATCAACAAGATAGGGTGACAAAATATTGGCTGAGGTTTCCGTAATCTCTGAGTTTTTTGGAAGCTCGGTGAATACTTTCCAAAAAAGTGTGTTTTCCTTGCCTCTGCTTAGGGCTACTTCAACAGTTAACAATGCATAGAGAGTGCACTGAGAACTAGTTGAATGAGTCAAGTTACAAGCACACAGCAAAAACCGTGTTTGATTTAGAGTTCCATGTGCATGTATCCCTATAGGGGAAAATGAAGTGAAACCTAAAATTTCAAAGTATTCCTGCAAACCAACTATTCAACCTAGAAGATCTAAATTTGGGCAGCCAAATGCAACCGGTATACTTATCTTTCCTGTCGAGTTAACAACAAGTTAGGGTGAAAAATATTTGCTGATATTCCAGGAAACTCAAAGTTCTGTGCAATCACTGCAAACGCTTTCCAATGAAAGTTTCTTTCTCTGGCCTCTGCTTAGGGTTACTTCAACAGAAAACAAAGCATAGAGATCGCACTGAGAACTAGTTGAGTGAGTTTCAGTTTCAAGCGGCTAGCATAAACCGTGTTTGATTTATAAGTCCAAATGCATACGTCCCTATAAGGAAAAGTGAAGTGAAACCTAAAAATTCAAAGTGTTCCTGCAAACGAACTTTTCAACCTAGAAGAACGACATTTGGGTAGCTAAGTGCAACTGGTATACTCATCTTTCCTGACAAGGGTCATCAAGATCAGGTGAGTAAATATTTGCAGAGATTCCAGTTAACTTGGAGCTCTGTTGAACCTCTGTGAATGCTTTCTAAGGAAAGCGTATGTTCTTCGCCTCCACTTAGGTCCACTTCAACAAGGAACAAAGCACAGAGAGTACACCAGGAACTAATTGAGTGAGTCAAGCTTCAAGCAGCTAGCACAAACAGTGTTTGATTTAGAGTTCCAAATGCATGTATTCCTATAGGTTAAAATGAAGAGAAACCCCCCCAAATGCAATGTCTTCCTGAAAGCACATGCTTCAACTTAGAAGAACGAAATTTTGGCAGGCAAATGCAACTGGTATACTCATCATTCTTACCTAGGATCAACAAGACCAAGTGAAAAAATATTCACTGAAATTCCAGTAAACTTGGGAGTTTTGTGGAAGCTCTGCAAACACTTACATAAGAAAGCGTGTTTTCCTTGCCTCTGCTTGGGGATACTTCATCGGGGGACAATGCATAGAGAGTGCACTGAGAACTAATTGAGTGAGACAAGTTTCAAACAGGTATCACAAACTGTGTTTGATTTAGCATTCCAAATGCATGTATTCACATAGGGAAAAAAGAAGTTAAACCTAAAAATTCAAAGTGTTCCTGCAAAGGAACTCTTCAACATAAGATTACGAAATTTGGGCTGCCAAGTGCAACCCATATACTCATTTTTGCTGCCAAGTTTCAACAAGATCGGGAGAAAAAACATTTGCTGAGAGTCCAGTAAACTCTTGAGTTCTGTGGATGCTCTACAAACACGTTCAAATGAAAGTCTATTTTTCTTTGCTCTGCTTAGGGGTACATAAACCGGTAACAAAGCGTATAGAGCACAATGAGAATTCATTCAGTGAGTCAAGTTTCAAGCAGCTAGCACAAACCGTGTTTGATTTAGATTTTCAAAAGCATGTATCCCCAGAAGGGAAAATGTAGTAAAACCTAAATATTCAAAGTCATCCTGCAAAGGAATGCTTCAACCTAGCAGAACAAAATTTGTGCAGCCAAGCGCAACTGGTATACACCTTTTTCCTACCAAGTATCAACAAGATAGGGTGACAAAATATTGGCTGAGGTTTCCGTAATCTCTGAGTTTTTTGGAAGCTCGGTGAATACTTTCCAAAGAAAGTGTGTTTTCCTTGCCTCTGCTTAGGGCTACTTCAACAGGGAACAATGCATAGAGAGTGCACTGAGAACTAGTTGAATGAGTCAAGTTACAAGCACACAGCAAAAACCGTGTTTGATTTAGAGTTCCATGTGCATGTATCCCTATAGGGGAAAATGAAGTGAAACCTAAAATTTCAAAGTATTCCTGCAAACCAACTATTCAACCTAGAAGATCTAAATTTGGGCAGCCAAATGCAACCGGTATACTTATCTTTCCTGTCAAGTTAACAACAAGTTAGGGTGAAAAAATATTTGCTGAGATTCCAGGAAACTCAAAGTTCTGTGCAATCACTGCAAATGCTTTCCAATGAAAGTTTCTTTCCCTGGCCTCTGCTTAGGGTTACTTCAACAGAAAACAAAGCATAGAGATCGCACTGAGAACTAGTTGAGTGGGTTTCAGTTTCAAGCAGCTAGCATAAACCGTGTTTGATTTATAAGTCCAAATGCATACGTCCCTATAAGGAAAAGTGAAGTGAAACCTAAAAATTCAAAGTGTTCCTGCAAACGAACTTTTCAACCTAGAAGAACGACATTTGGGTAGCTAAGTGCAACTGGTATACTCATCTTTCCTGACAAGGGTCATCAAGATCAGGTGAGTAAATATTTGCAGAGATTCCAGTTAACTTGGAGCTCTGTTGAAGCTCTGTAAATGCTTTCTAAGGAAAGCGTATGTTCCTCGCCTCCACTTAGGACGACTTCAACAGGGAACAAAGCACAGAGAGTACACCAGGAACTAATTGAGTGAGTCAAGCTTCAAGCAGCTAGCACAAACAGTGTTTGATTTAGAGTTCCAAATGCATGTATTCCTATAGGTTAAAATGAAGAGAAACCCCCCAAATGCAATGTCTTCCTGAAAGCACATGCTTCAACTTAGAAGAACGAAATTTTGGCAGGCAAATGCAACTGGTATACTCATCTTTCTTACCTAGGAACAACAAGATCAAGTGAAAAAATATTCGCTGAAATTCCAGTGAACTTGGGAGTTTTGTGGAAGCTCTGCAAACACTTACATAAGAAAGCGTGTTTTCCTTGCCTCTGCTTGTGGATACTTCAGCGGGGGACAATGCATAGAGAGTGCACTGAGAACTAATTGAGTGAGCCAAGTTTCAAACAGGTATCACAAACTGTGTTTGATTTAGCATTCCAAATGCATGTATTCACATAGGGAAAAAAGAAGTTAAACCTAAAAATTCAAAGTGTTCCTGCAAAGGAACCCTTCAACATAAGATTACGAAATTTGGGCTGCCCAGTGCAACCCATATACTCATTTTTGCTGCCAAGTTTCAACAAGATCGGGTGAAAAAACATTTGCTGAGAGTCCAGTAAACTCTTGAGTTCTGTGGATGCTCTACAAACACGTTCAAATGAAACTCTATTTTTCTTTGCTCTGCTTAGGGGTACATAAACCGGTAACGAAGCGTAGAGAGCACAATGAGAATTCATTCAGTGAGTCAAGTTTCAAGCAGCTAGCACAAACCGTGTTTGATTTAGATTTTCAAAAGCATGTATCCCTAGAGGGGAAAATGTAGTAAAACCTAAATATTCAAAGTCATCCTGCAAAGGAATGCTTCAACCTAGCAGAACAAAATTTGTGCAGCCAAGCGCAACTGGTATACACCTTTTTCCTACCAAGTATCAACAAGATAGGGTGACAAAATATTGGCTGAGGTTTCCGTAATCTCTGAGTTTTTTGGAAGCTCAGTGAATACTTTCCAAAGAAAGTGTGTTTTCCTTGCCTCTGCTTAGGGCTACTTCAACAGGGAACAATGCATAGAGAGTGCACTGAGAACTAGTTGAATGAGTCAAGTTACAAGCACACAGCAAAAACCGTGTTTGATTTAGAGTTCCATGTGCATGTATCCCTATAGGGGAAAATGAAGTGAAACCTAAAATTTCAAAGTATTCCTGCAAACCAACTATTCAACCTAGAAGATCTAAATTTGGGCAGCCAAATGCAACCGGTATACTTATCTTTCCTGTCGAGTTAACAACAAGTTAGGGTGAAAAAATATTTGCTGAGATTCCAGGAAACTCAAAGTTCTGCGCAATCACTGCAAATGCTTTCCAATGAATTTTTCTTTCCCTGGCCTCTGCTTAGGGTTACTTCAACAGAAAACAAAGCATAGAGATCGCACTGAGAACTAGTTGAGTGAGTTTCAGTTTCAAGCGGCTAGCATAAACCGTGTTTGATTTATAAGTCCAAATGCATACGTCCCTATAAGGAAAAGTGAAGTGAAACCTAAAAATTCAAAGTGTTCCTGCAAACGAACTTTTCAACCTAGAAGAACGACATTTGGGTAGCTAAGTGCAACTGGTATACTCATCTTTCCTGACAAGGGTCATCAAGATCAGGTGAGTAAATATTTGCAGAGATTCCAGTTAACTTGGAGCTCTGTTGAAGCTCTGTAAATGCTTTGTAAGGAAAGCGTATGTTTCTAGCCTCCACTTAGGACCACTTCAACAGGGAACAAAGCACAGAGAGTACACCAGGAACTAATTGAGTGAGTCAAGCTTCAAGCAGCTAGCACAAACAGTGTTTGATTTAGAGTTCCAAATGCATGTATTCCTATAGGTTAAAATGAAGAGAAACCCCCCAAATGCAATGTCTTCCTGAAAGCACATGCTTCAACTTAGAAGAACGAAATTTTGGCAGGCAAATGCAACTGGTATACTCATCTTTCTTACCTACCTAGGATCAACAAGATCAAGTGAAAAAATATTAGCTGAAATTCCAGTAAACTTGGGAGTTTTGTGGAAGCTCTGCAAACACTTACATAAGAAAGCGTATTTTCCTTGCCTCTGCTTGTGGATACTTCAGCGGGGGACAATGCATAGAGAGTGCACTGAGAACTAATTGAGTGAGCCAAGGGGGTGGGGGTGGGGGGGGGGTGGGGGGGGGGGGGGGGGGGTCTGTTGTTGAGAGAGATACACACTCTATCAGATTAAACCTAAAAATTCAAAGTGTTCCTGCAAAGGAACTCTTCAACATAAGATTACGAAATTTGGCTGCCAAGTGCAACCCATATACTCATTTTTGCTGCCAAGTTTCAACAAGATCGGGAGAAAAAACATTTGCTGAGAGTCCAGTAAACTCTTGAGTTCTGTGGATGCTCTACAAACACGTTCAAATGAAAGTCTATTTTTCTTTGCTCTGCTTAGGGGTACATAAACCGGTAACAAAGCGTATAGAGCACAATGAGAATTCATTCAGTGAGTCAAGTTTCAAGCAGCTAGCACAAACCGTGTTTGATTTAGATTTTCAAAAGCATGTATCCCCAGAAGGGAAAATGTAGTAAAACCTAAATATTCAAAGTCATCCTGCAAAGGAATGCTTCAACCTAGCAGAACAAAATTTGTGCAGCCAAGCGCAACTGGTATACACCTTTTTCCTACCAAGTATCAACAAGATAGGGTGACAAAATATTGGCTGAGGTTTCCGTAATCTCTGAGTTTTTTGGAAGCTCGGTGAATACTTTCCAAAGAAAGTGTGTTTTCCTTGCCTCTGCTTAGGGCTACTTCAACAGGGAACAATGCATAGAGAGTGCACTGAGAACTAGTTGAATGAGTCAAGTTACAAGCACACAGCAAAAACCGTGTTTGATTTAGAGTTCCATGTGCATGTATCCCTATAGGGGAAAATGAAGTGAAACCTAAAATTTCAAAGTATTCCTGCAAACCAACTATTCAACCTAGAAGATCTAAATTTGGGCAGCCAAATGCAACCGGTATACTTATCTTTCCTGTCAAGTTAACAACAAGTTAGGGTGAAAAAATATTTGCTGAGATTCCAGGAAACTCAAAGTTCTGTGCAATCACTGCAAATGCTTTCCAATGAAAGTTTCTTTCCCTGGCCTCTGCTTAGGGTTACTTCAACAGAAAACAAAGCATAGAGATCGCACTGAGAACTAGTTGAGTGGGTTTCAGTTTCAAGCAGCTAGCATAAACCGTGTTTGATTTATAAGTCCAAATGCATACGTCCCTATAAGGAAAAGTGAAGTGAAACCTAAAAATTCAAAGTGTTCCTGCAAACGAACTTTTCAACCTAGAAGAACGACATTTGGGTAGCTAAGTGCAACTGGTATACTCATCTTTCCTGACAAGGGTCATCAAGATCAGGTGAGTAAATATTTGCAGAGATTCCAGTTAACTTGGAGCTCTGTTGAAGCTCTGTAAATGCTTTCTAAGGAAAGCGTATGTTCCTCGCCTCCACTTAGGACGACTTCAACAGGGAACAAAGCACAGAGAGTACACCAGGAACTAATTGAGTGAGTCAAGCTTCAAGCAGCTAGCACAAACAGTGTTTGATTTAGAGTTCCAAATGCATGTATTCCTATAGGTTAAAATGAAGAGAAACCCCCCAAATGCAATGTCTTCCTGAAAGCACATGCTTCAACTTAGAAGAACGAAATTTTGGCAGGCAAATGCAACTGGTATACTCATCTTTCTTACCTAGGAACAACAAGATCAAGTGAAAAAATATTCGCTGAAATTCCAGTGAACTTGGGAGTTTTGTGGAAGCTCTGCAAACACTTACATAAGAAAGCGTGTTTTCCTTGCCTCTGCTTGTGGATACTTCAGCGGGGGACAATGCATAGAGAGTGCACTGAGAACTAATTGAGTGAGCCAAGTTTCAAACAGGTATCACAAACTGTGTTTGATTTAGCATTCCAAATGCATGTATTCACATAGGGAAAAAAGAAGTTAAACCTAAAAATTCAAAGTGTTCCTGCAAAGGAACCCTTCAACATAAGATTACGAAATTTGGGCTGCCCAGTGCAACCCATATACTCATTTTTGCTGCCAAGTTTCAACAAGATCGGGTGAAAAAACATTTGCTGAGAGTCCAGTAAACTCTTGAGTTCTGTGGATGCTCTACAAACACGTTCAAATGAAACTCTATTTTTCTTTGCTCTGCTTAGGGGTACATAAACCGGTAACGAAGCGTAGAGAGCACAATGAGAATTCATTCAGTGAGTCAAGTTTCAAGCAGCTAGCACAAACCGTGTTTGATTTAGATTTTCAAAAGCATGTATCCCTAGAGGGGAAAATGTAGTAAAACCTAAATATTCAAAGTCATCCTGCAAAGGAATGCTTCAACCTAGCAGAACAAAATTTGTGCAGCCAAGCGCAACTGGTATACACCTTTTTCCTACCAAGTATCAACAAGATAGGGTGACAAAATATTGGCTGAGGTTTCCGTAATCTCTGAGTTTTTTGGAAGCTCAGTGAATACTTTCCAAAGAAAGTGTGTTTTCCTTGCCTCTGCTTAGGGCTACTTCAACAGGGAACAATGCATAGAGAGTGCACTGAGAACTAGTTGAATGAGTCAAGTTACAAGCACACAGCAAAAACCGTGTTTGATTTAGAGTTCCATGTGCATGTATCCCTATAGGGGAAAATGAAGTGAAACCTAAAATTTCAAAGTATTCCTGCAAACCAACTATTCAACCTAGAAGATCTAAATTTGGGCAGCCAAATGCAACCGGTATACTTATCTTTCCTGTCGAGTTAACAACAAGTTAGGGTGAAAAAATATTTGCTGAGATTCCAGGAAACTCAAAGTTCTGCGCAATCACTGCAAATGCTTTCCAATGAATTTTTCTTTCCCTGGCCTCTGCTTAGGGTTACTTCAACAGAAAACAAAGCATAGAGATCGCACTGAGAACTAGTTGAGTGAGTTTCAGTTTCAAGCGGCTAGCATAAACCGTGTTTGATTTATAAGTCCAAATGCATACGTCCCTATAAGGAAAAGTGAAGTGAAACCTAAAAATTCAAAGTGTTCCTGCAAACGAACTTTTCAACCTAGAAGAACGACATTTGGGTAGCTAAGTGCAACTGGTATACTCATCTTTCCTGACAAGGGTCATCAAGATCAGGTGAGTAAATATTTGCAGAGATTCCAGTTAACTTGGAGCTCTGTTGAAGCTCTGTAAATGCTTTGTAAGGAAAGCGTATGTTTCTAGCCTCCACTTAGGACCACTTCAACAGGGAACAAAGCACAGAGAGTACACCAGGAACTAATTGAGTGAGTCAAGCTTCAAGCAGCTAGCACAAACAGTGTTTGATTTAGAGTTCCAAATGCATGTATTCCTATAGGTTAAAATGAAGAGAAACCCCCCAAATGCAATGTCTTCCTGAAAGCACATGCTTCAACTTAGAAGAACGAAATTTTGGCAGGCAAATGCAACTGGTATACTCATCTTTCTTACCTACCTAGGATCAACAAGATCAAGTGAAAAAATATTAGCTGAAATTCCAGTAAACTTGGGAGTTTTGTGGAAGCTCTGCAAACACTTACATAAGAAAGCGTATTTTCCTTGCCTCTGCTTGTGGATACTTCAGCGGGGGACAATGCATAGAGAGTGCACTGAGAACTAATTGAGTGAGCCAAGTTTCAAACAGGTATCACAAACTGTGTTTGATTTAGCATTCCAAATGCATGTATTCACATAGGGAAAAAAGAAGTTAAACCTAAAAATTCAAAGTGTTCCTGCAAAGGAACTCTTCAACATAAGATTACGAAATTTGGGCTGCCAAGTGCAACCCATATACTCATTTTTGCTGCCAAGTTTCAACAAGATCGGGAGAAAAAACATTTGCTGAGAGTCCAGTAAACTCTTGAGTTCTGTGGATGCTCTACAAACACGTTCAAATGAAAGTCTATTTTTCTTTGCTCTGCTTAGGGGTACATAAACCGGTAACAAAGCGTAGAGAGCACAATGAGAATTCATTCAGTGAGTCAAGTTTCAAGCAACTAGCACAAACCGTGTTTGATTTAGATTTTCAAAAGCATGTATCCCCAGAAGGGAAAATGTAGTAAAACCTAAATATTCAAAGTCATCCTGCAAAGGAATGCTTCAACCTAGCAGAACAAAATTTGTGCAGCCAAGCGCAACTGGTATACACCTTTTTCCTACCAAGTATCAACAAGATAGGGTGACAAAATATTGGCTGAGGTTTCCGTAATCTCTGAGTTTTTTGGAAGCTCGGTGAATAGTTTCCAAAGAAAGTGTGTTTTCCTTGCCTCTGCTTAGGGCTAATTCAACAGGGAACAATGCATAGAGAGTGCACTGAGAACTAGTTGAATGAGTCAAGTTACAAGCACACAGCAAAAACCGTGTTTGATTTAGAGTTCCATGTGCATGTATCCCTATAGGGGAAAATGAAGTGAAACCTAAAATTTCAAAGTATTCCTGCAAACCAACTATTCAACCTAGAAGATCTAAATTTGGGCAGCCAAATGCAACCGGTATACTTATCTTTCCTGTCAAGTTAACAACAAGTTAGGGTGAAAAAATATTTGCTGAGATTCCAGGAAACTCAAAGTTCTGTGCAATCACTGCAAATGCTTTCCAATGAAAGTTTCTTTCCCTGGCCTCTGCTTAGGGTTACTTCAACAGAAAACAAAGCATAGAGATCGCACTGAGAACTAGTTGAGTGGGTTTCAGTTTCAAGCAGCTAGCATAAACCGTGTTTGATTTATAAGTCCAAATGCATACGTCCGTATAAGGAAAAGTGAAGTGAAACCTAAAAATTCAAAGTGTTCCTGCAAACGAACTTTTCAACCTAGAAGAACGACATTTGGGTAGCTAAGTGCAACTGGTATACTCATCTTTCCTGACAAGGGTCATCAAGATCAGGTGAGTAAATATTTGCAGAGATTCCAGTTAACTTGGAGCTCTGTTGAAGCTCTGTAAATGCTTTCTAAGGAAAGCGTATGTTCCTCGCCTCCACTTAGGACCACTTCAACAGGGAACAAAGCACAGAGAGTACACCAGGAACTAATTGAGTGAGTCAAGCTTCAAGCAGCTAGCACAAACAGTGTTTGATTTAGAGTTCCAAATGCATGTATTCCTATAGGTTAAAATGAAGAGAAACCCCCCAAATGCAATGTCTTCCTGAAAGCACATGCTTCAACTTAGAAGAACGAAATTTTGGCAGGCAAATGCAACTGGTATACTCATCTTTCTTACCTAGGAACAACAAGATCAAGTGAAAAAATATTCGCTGAAATTCCAGTGAACTTGGGAGTTTTGTGGAAGCTCTGCAAACACTTACATAAGAAAGCGTATTTTCCTTGCCTCTGCTTGGGGATACTTCAGCGGGGGACAATGCATAGAGAGTGCACTGAGAACTAATTGAGTGAGCCAAGTTTCAAACAGGTATCACAAACTGTGTTTGATTTAGCATTCCAAATGCATGTATTCACATAGGGAAAAAAGAAGTTAAACCTAAAAATTCAAAGTGTTCCTGCAAAGGAAATCTTCAACATAAGATTACGAAATTTGGGCTGCCAAGTGCAACTCATATACTCATTTTTGCTGCCAAGTTTCAACAAGATCGAGTGAAAAAACATTTGCTGAGAGTCCAGTAAACTCTTGAGTTCTGTGTATGCTCTACAAACACGTTCAAATGAAAGTCTATTTTTCTTTGCTCTGCTTAGGGGTACATAAACCGGTAACGAAGCATAGAGAGCACAATGAGAATTCATTCAGTGAGTCAAGTTTCAAGCAGCTAGCACAAACCGTGTTTGATTTAGATTTTCAAAAGCATGTATCCCTAGAGGGGAAAATGTAGTAAAACCTAAATATTCAAAGTCATCCTGCAAAGGAATGCTTCAACCTAGCAGAACAAAATTTGTGCAGCCAAGCGCAACTGGTATACACCTTTTTCCTACCAAGTGTCAACAAGATAGGGTGACAAAACATTTGCTGAGGTTTCCGTAATCTCTGAGTTTTTTGGAAGCTCGGTGAATACTTTCCAAAAAAGTGTGTTTTCCTTGCCTCTGCTTAGGGCTACTTCAACAGTTAACAATGCATAGAGAGTGCACTGAGAACTAGTTGAATGAGTCAAGTTACAAGCACACAGCAAAAACCGTGTTTGATTTAGAGTTCCATGTGCATGTATCCCTATAGGGGAAAATGAAGTGAAACCTAAAATTTCAAAGTATTCCAGCAAACCAACTATTCAACCTAGAAGATCTAAATTTGGGCAGCCAAATGCAACCGGTATACTTATCTTTCTTGTCGAGTTAACAACAAGTTAGGGTGAAAAAATATTTGCTGAGATTCCAGGAAACTCAAAGTTCTGTGGAATCACGGCAAATGCTTTCCAATGAAAGTTTCTTTCCCTGGCCTCTGCTTAGGGTTACTTCAACAGAAATCAAAGCATAGAGATCGCACTGAGAACTAGTTGAGTGGGTTTCAGTTTCAAGCGGCTAGCATAAACCGTGTTTGATTTATAAGTCCAAATGCATACGTCCCTATAAGGAAAAGTGAAGTGAAACCTAAAAATTCAAAGTGTTCCTGCAAACGAACTTTTCAACCTAGAAGAACGACATTTGGGTAGCTAAGTGCAACTGGTATACTCATCTTTCCTGACAAGGGTCATCAAGATCAGGTGAGTAAATATTTGCAGAGATTCCAGTTAACTTGGAGCTCTGTTGAAGCTCTGTAAATGCTTTCTAAGGAAAGCGTATGTTCCTCGCCTCCACTTAGGACCACTTCAACAGGGAACAAAGCACAGAGAGTACACCAGGAACTAATTGAGTGAGTCAAGCTTCAAGCAGCTAGCACAAACAGTGTTTGATTTAGAGTTCCAAATGCATGTATTCCTATAGGTTAAAATGAAGAGAAACCCCCCAAATGCAATGTCTTCCTGAAAGCACATGCTTCAACTTAGAAGAACGAAATTTTGGCAGGCAAATGCAACTGGTATACTCATCTTTCTTACCTAGGAACAACAAGATCAAGTGAAAAAATATTCGCTGAAATTCCAGTGAACTTGGGAGTTTTGTGGAAGCTCTGCAAACACTTACATAAGAAAGCGTATTTTCCTTGCCTCTGCTTGGGGATACTTCAGCGGGGGACAATGCATAGAGAGTGCACTGAGAACTAATTGAGTGAGCCAAGTTTCAAACAGGTATCACAAACTGTGTTTGATTTAGCATTCCAAATGCATGTATTCACATAGGGAAAAAAGAAGTTAAACCTAAAAATTCAAAGTGTTCCTGCAAAGGAAATCTTCAACATAAGATTACGAAATTTGGGCTGCCAAGTGCAACCCATATACTCATTTTTGCTGCCAAGTTTCAACAAGATCGAGTGAAAAAACATTTGCTGAGAGTCCAGTAAACTCTTGAGTTCTGTGTATGCTCTACAAACACGTTCAAATGAAAGTCTATTTTTCTTTGCTCTGCTTAGGGGTACATAAACCGGTAACGAAGCATAGAGAGCACAATGAGAATTCATTCAGTGAGTCAAGTTTCAAGCAGCTAGCACAAACCGTGTTTGATTTAGATTTTCAAAAGCATGTATCCCTAGAGGGGAAAATGTAGTAAAACCTAAATATTCAAAGTCATCCTGCCAAGGAATGCTTCAACCTAGCAGAACAAAATTTGTGCAGCCAAGCGCAACTGGTATACACCTTTTTCCTACCAAGTGTCAACAAGATAGGGTGACAAAACATTTGCTGAGGTTTCCGTAATCTCTGAGTTTTTTGGAAGCTCGGTGAATACTTTCCAAAAAAGTGTGTTTTCCTTGCCTCTGCTTAGGGCTACTTCAACAGTTAACAATGCTTAGAGAGTGCACTGAGAACTAGTTGAATGAGTCAAGTTACAAGCACACAGCGAAAACCGTGTTTGATTTAGAGTTCCATATGCATGTATCCCTATAGGGGAAAATGAAGTGAAACCTAAAATTTCAAAGTATTCCTGCAAACCAACTATTCAACCTAGAAGATCTAAATTTGGGCAGCCAAATGCAACCGGTATACTTATCTTTCCTGTCGAGTTAACAACAAGTTAGGGTGAAAAAATATTTGCTGAGATTCCAGGAAACTCAAAGTTCTGTGCAATCACGGCAAATGCTTTCCAATGAAAGTTTCTTTCCCTGGCCTCTGCTTAGGGTTACTTCAACAGAAATCAAAGCATAGAGATCGCACTGAGAACTAGTTGAGTGGGTTTCAGTTTCAAGCGGCTAGCATAAACCGTGTTTGATTTATAAGTCCAAATGCATACGTCCCTATAAGGCAAAGTGAAGTGAAACCTAAAAATTCAAAGTGTTCCTGCAAAGGAACTTTTCAACCTAGAAGAACGACATTTGGGTAGCTAAGTGCAACTGGTATACTCATCTTTCCTGACAAGGGTCATCAAGATCAGGTGAGTAAATATTTGCAGAGATTCCAGTTAACTTGGAGCTCTGTTGAAGCTCTGTAAATGCTTTCTAAGGAAAGCGTATGTTCCTCGCCTCCACTTAGGACCACTTCAACAGGGAACAAAGCACAGAGAGTACACCAGGAACTAATTGAGTGAGTCAAGCTTCAAGCAGCTAGCACAAACAGTGTTTGATTTAGAGTTCCAAATGCATGTATTCCTATAGGTTAAAATGAAGAGAAACCCCCCCAAATGCAATGTCTTCCTGAAAGCACATGCTTCAACTTAGAAGAACGAAATTTTGGCAGGCAAATGCAACTGGTATACTCATCTTTCTTACCTAGGATCAACAAGATCAAGTGAAAAAATATTCGCTGAAATTCCAGTAAACTTGGGAGTTTTGTGGAAGCTCTGCAAACACTTACATAAGAAAGCGTATTTTCCTTGCCTCTGCTTGGGGATACTTCAGCGGGGGACAATGCATAGAGAGTGCACTGAGAACTAATTGAGTGAGCCAAGTTTTAAACAGGTATCACAAACTGTGTTTGATTTAGCATTCCAAATGCATGTATTCACATAGGGAAAAAAGAAGTTAAACCTAAAAATTCAAAGTGTTCCTGCAAAGGAACTCTTCAACATAAGATTACGAAATTTGGGCTGCCAAGTGCAACCCATATACTCATTTTTGCTGCCAAGTTTCAACAAGATCGGGTGAAAAAACATTTGCTGAGAGTCCAGTAAACTCTTGAGTTCTGTGGATGCTCTACAAACACATTCAAATGAAAGTCTATTTTTCTCTGCTCTGCTTAGGGGTACATAAACCGGTAACAAAGCGTAGAGAGCACAATGAGAATTCATTCAGTGAGTCAAGTTTCAAGCAGCTAGCACAAACCGTATTTGGTTTAGATTTTCAAAAGCATGTATCCCTAGAGGGGAAAATGTAGTAAAACCTAAATATTCAAAGTCATCCTGCCAAGGAATGCTTCAACCTAGCAGAACAAAATTTGTGCAGCCAAGCGCAACTGGTATACACCTTTTCCCTACCAAGTATCAACAAGATAGGGTGACAAAGTATTTGCTGAGGTTTCCGTAATCTCTGAGTTTTTTGGAAGCTCGGTGAATACTTTCCAAAGAAAGTGTGTTTTCCTTGCCTCTGCTTAGGGCTACTTCAACAGGGTACAATGCATAGAGAGTGCACTGAGAACTAGTTGAATGAGTCAAGTTACAATCACACAGCAAAAACCGTGTTTGTTTTAGAGTTCCATGTGCATGTATCCTTATAGGGGAAAATGAAGTGAAACCTAAAATTTCAAAGTATTCCTGCAAACCAACTATTCAACCTAGAAGATCTAAATTTGGGCAGCCAAATGCAACCGGTATACTTATCTTTCCTGTCGAGTTAACAACAAGTTAGGGTGAAAAAATATTTGCTGAGATTCCAGGAAACTCAAAGTTCTGTGCAATCACTGCAAATGCTTTCCAATGAAAGTTTCTTTCCCTGGCCTCTGCTTAGGGTTACTTCAACAGAAAACAAAGCATTGAGATCGCACTGAGAACTAGTTGAGTGAGTTTCAGTTTCAAGCAGCTAGCATAAACCGTGTTTGATTTATAAGTCCAAATGCATACGTCCCTATAAGGCAAAGTGAAGTGAAACCTAAAAATTCAAAGTGTTCCTGCAAACGAACTTTTCAACCTAGAAGAACGACATTTGGGTAGCTAAGTGCAACTGGTATACTCATCTTTCCTGACAAGGGTCATCAAGATCAGGTGAGTAAATATTTGCAGAGATTCCAGTTAACTTGGAGCTCTGTTGAAGCTCTGTGAATGCTTTCTAAGGAAAGCGTATGTTCCTCGCCTCCACTTAGGACCACTTCAACAGGGAACAAAGCACAGAGAGTACACCAGGAACTAATTGAGTGAGTCAAGCTTCAAGCAGCTAGCACAAACAGTGTTTGATTTAGAGTTCCAAATGCATGTATTCCTATAGGTTAAAATGAAGAGAAACCCCCCCAAATGCAATGTCTTCCTGAAATCACATGCTTCAGCTTAGAAGAACGAAATTTTGGCAGGCAAATGCAACTGGTATACTCATCTTTCTTACCTAGGATCAACAAGATCAAGTGAAAAAATATTCGCTGAAATTCCAGTAAACGTGGGAGTTTTTTGGAAGCTCTGCAAACACTTACATAAGAAAGCGTGTTTTCCTTGCGTCTGCTTGGGGATACTTCAGTGGGGGACAATGCATAGAGAGTGCACTGAGAACTAATTGAGTGAGCCAAGTTTCAAACAGGTTTCACAAACTGTGTTTGATTTAGCATTCCAAATGCATGTATTCACATAGGGAAAAAAGAAGTTAAACCTAAAAATTCAAAGTGTTCCTGCAAAGGAACTCTTCAACATAAGATTACGAAATTTGGGCTGCCAAGTGCAAACCATATACTCATTTTTGCTGCCAAGTTTCAACAAGATCGGGTGAAAAAACATTTGCTGAGAGTCCAGTAAACTCTTGAGTTCTGTGGATGCTCTACAAACACGTTCAAATGAAAGTCTATTTTTCTTTGCTCTGCTTAGGGGTACGTAAACCGGTAACAAAGCCTAGAGAGCACAATGAGAATTCATTCAGTGAGTCAAGTTTCAAGCAGCTAGCACAAACCGTGTTTGATTTAGATTTTCGAAAGCATGTATCCCTAGAGGGGAAAATGTAGTAAAACCTAAGTATTCAAAGTCATCCTGCCAAGGAATGCTTCAACCTAGCAGAACAAAATTTGTGCAGCCAAGCGCAACTGGTATACACCTTTTTCCTACCAAGTATCAACAAGATAGGGTGACAAAATGTTGGCTGAGGTTTCCGTAATCTCTGAATTTTTTGGAAGCTCGGTGAATACTTTGCAAAGAAAGTGTGTTTTCCTTGCCTCTGCTTAGGGCTACTTCAACAGGGAACAATGCATAGAGAGTGCACTGAGAACTAGTTGAATGAGTCAAGTTACAAGCACACAGCAAAAACCGTGTTTGATTTAGAGTTCCATGTGCATGTATCCCTATAGGGGAAAATGAAGTGAAACCTAAAATTTCAAAGTATTCCTGCAAACCAACTATTCAACCTAGAAGATCTAAATTTGGGCAGCCAAATGCAACCGGTATACTTATCTTTCCTGTCGAGTTAACAACAAGTTAGGGTGAAAAAATATTTGCTGAGATTCCAGGAAACTCAAAGTTCTGTGCAATCACTGCAAATGCTTTCCAATGAAAGTTTCTTTCCCTGGCCTCTGCTTAGGGTTATTTCAACAGAAATCAAAGCATAGAGATCGCACTGAGAACTAGTTGAGTGAGTTTCAGTTTCAAGCAGCTAGCATAAACCGTGTTTGATTTATAAGTCCAAATGCATACGTCCCTATAAGGCAAAGTGAAGTGAAACCTAAAAATTCAAAGTGTTCCTGCAAACGAACTTTTCAACCTAGAAGAACGACATTTGGGTAGCTAAGTGCAACTGGTATACTCATCTTTCCTGACAAGGGTCATCAAGATCAGGTGAGTAAATATTTGCAGAGATTCCAGTTCACTTGGAGCTCTGTTGAAGCTCTGTAAATGCTTTCTAAGGAAAGCGTATGTTCCTCGCCTCCACTTAGGACCATTTCAACAGGGAACAAAGCACAGAGAGTACACCAGGAACTAATTGAGTGAGTCAAGCTTCAAGCAGCTAGCACAAACAGTGTTTGATTTAGAGTTCCAAATGCATGTATTCCTATAGGTTAAAATGAAGAGAAACCCCCCCAAATGCAATGTCTTCCTGAAAGCACATGCTTCAACTTAGAAGAACGAAATTTTGGCAGGTACATGCAACTGGTATACTCATCTTTCTTACCTAGGATCAACAAGATCAAGTGAAAAAATATTCGCTGAAATTCCAGTAAACTTGGGAGTTTTTTGGAAGCGCTGCAAACACTTACATAAGAAAGCATATTTTCCTTGCCTCTGCTTAGGGATACTTCAGCGGGGGACAATGCATAGAGAGCGCACTGAGAACTAATTGAGTGAGCCAAGTTTCAAACAGGTATCACAAACTCTGTTTGATTTAGCATTCCAAATGCATGTATTCACATAGGGAAAAAAGAAGTTAAACCTAAAAATTCAAAGTGTTCCTGCAAAGGAACTCTTCAACATGAGATTACGAAATTTGGGCTGCCAAGTGCAACCCATATACTCATTTTTTCTGCCAAGTTTCAACAAGATCGGGTGAAAAAACATTTGCTGAGAGTCCAGTAAACTCTTGAGTTCTGTGGATGCCCTACAAACACGTTCAAATGAAAGTCTATTTTTCTTTGCTCTGCTTAGGGGTACATAAACCGGTAACAAAGCGTAGAGAGCACAATGAGAATTCATTCAATGAGTCAAGTTTCAAGCAGCTAGCACAAACCGTGTTAGATTTTCGAAAGCATGTATCCCTAGAGGGGAAAATGTAGTAAAACCTAAATATTCAAAGTCATCCTGCCAAGGAATGCTTCAACCTAGCAGAACAAAATTTGTGCAGCCAAGCGCAACTGGTATACACCTTTTTCCTACCAAGTGTCAACAAGATAAGGTGACAAAACATTTGCTGAGGTTTCCGTAATCTCTGAGTTTTTTGGAAGCTCGGTGAATACTTTCCAAAGAAAGTGTGTTTTCCTTGCCTCTGCTTAGGGCTACTTCAACAGGGAACAAGGCATAGAGAGTGCACTGAGAACTAGTTGAATGAGTCAAGTTACAATCACACAGCAAAAACCGTGTTTGTTTTAGAGTTCCATGTGCATGTATCCGTATAGGGGAAAATGAAGTGAAACCTAAAATTTCAAAGTATTCCTGCAAACCAACTATTCAACCTAGAAGATCTAAATTTGGGCAGCCAAATGCAACCGGTATACTTATCTTTCCTGTCGAGTTAACAACAAGTTAGGGTGAAAAAATATTTGCTGAGATTCCAGGAAACTCAAAGTTCTGTGCAATCACGGCAAATGCTTTCCAATGAAAGTTTCTTTCCCTGGCCTCTGCTTAGGGTTACTTCAACAGAAAACAAAGCATAGAGATCGCACTGAGAACTAGTTGAGTGAGTTTCAGTTTCAAGCAGCTAGCATAAACCGTGTTTGATTTATAAGTCCAAATGCATACGTCCCTATAAGGCAAAGTGAAGTGAAACCTAAAAATTCAAAGTGTTCCTGCAAAGGAACTCTTCAACATAAGATTACGAAATTTGGGCTGCCAAGTGCAACACATATACTTATTTTTGCTGCCAAGTTTCAACAAGATCAGGTGAAAAAACATTTGCTGAGAGTCCAGTAAACTCTTGAGTTCTGTGGATGCTCTACAAACACGTTCAAATGAAAGTCTATTTTTCTTTGCTCGGCTTAGGGGTACGTAAACCGGTAACAAAGCGTAGAGAGCACAATGAGAATTCATTCAGTGAGTCAAGTTTCAAGCAGCTAGCACAAACCGTGTTTGATTTAGATTTTCGAAAGCATGTATCCCTAGAGGGGAAAATGTAGTAAAACCTAAACATTCAAAGTCATCCTGCAAAGGAATGCTTCAACCTAGCAGAACAAAATTTGTGCAGCCAAGCGTAAATGGTATACACCTTTTTCCTACCAAGTATCAAAAAGATAGGGTGACAAAATATTTGCTGAGTTTTCCGTAATCTCTGAGTTTTTTGGAAGCTCGGTGAATACTTTCCAAAGAAAGTGTGTTTTCCTTGCCTCTGCTTAGGGCTACTTCAACAGGAACAATGCATAGAGAGAGCACTGAGAACTAGTTGAATGAGTCAAGTTACAAGCACACAGCAAAAAACCGTGTTTGATTTAGAGTTCCATGTGCATGTATCCCTATAGGGGAAAATGAAGTGAAACCTAAAATTTCAAAGTATTCCTGCAAACCAACTATTCAACCTAGAAGATCTAAATTTGGGCAGCCAAATGCAACCGGTATACTTATCTTTCCTGTCGAGTTAACAACAAGTTAGGGTGAAAAAATATTTGCTGAGATTCCAGGAAACTCAAAGTTCTGTGCAATCACTGCAAATGCTTTCCAATGAAAGTTTCTTTCCCTGGCCTCTGCTTACGGTTACTTCAACAGAAATCAAAGCATAGAGATCGCACTGAGAACTAGTTGAGTGAGTTTCAGTTTCAAGCGGCTAGCATAAACCGTGTTTTATTTATAAGTCCAAATGCATACGTCCCTATAAGGCAAAGTGAAGTGAAACCTAAAAATTCAAAGTGTTCCTGCAAACGAACTTTTCAACCTAGAAGAACGACATTTGGGTAGCTAAGTGCAACTGGTATACTCATCTTTCCTGACAAGGGTCATCAAGATCAGGTGAGTAAATATTTGCAGAGATTCCAGTTAACTTGGAGCTCTGTTGAAGCTCTGTAAATGCTTTCTAAGGAAAGCGTATGTTCCTCGCCTCCACTTAGGACCACTTCAACAGGGAACAAAGCACAGAGAGTACACCAGGAACTAATTGAGTGAGTCAAGCTTCAAGCAGCTAGCACAAACAGTGTTTGATTTAGAGTTCCAAATGCATGTATTCCTATAGGTTAAAATGAAGAGAAACCCCCCCAAATGCAATGTCTTCCTGAAAGCACTTGCTTCAACTTAGAAGAACGAAATTTTGGCAGGCAAATGCAACTGGTATACTCATCTTTCTTACCTAGGATCAACAAGATCAAGTGAAAAAATATTCGCTGAAATTCCAGTAAACTTGGGAGTTTTGTGGAAGCTCTGCAAACACTTACATAAGAAAGCGTATTTTCCTTGCCTCTGCTTGGGGATACTTCAGCGGGGCAATGCAGTAGAGTAGTGCACTGATGAACTAATTGAGTGAGCCAAGTTTCAAACAGGTATCACAAACTGTGTTTGATTAGCATTCCAAATGCATGTATTCACATAGGGAAAAAAGAAGTTAAACCTAAAAATTCAAAGTGTTCCTGCAAAGGAACTCTTCAACATAAGATTACGAAATTTGGGCTGCCAAGTGCAACCCATATACTCATTTTTGCTGCCAAGTTTCAACAAGATCGGGTGAAAAAAACATTTGCTGAGAGTCCAGTAAACTCTTGAGTTCTCTGGATGCTCTACAAACACGTTCAAATGAAAGTCTATTTTTCTTTGCTCGGCTTAGGGTACATAAACCGGTAACGAAGCGTAGAGAGCACAATGAGAATTCATTCAGTGAGTCAAGTTTCAAGCAGTTAGCACAAACCGCTGTTTGATTTAGATTTTCAAAAGCATGTATCCCTACAGGGGAAAATGTAGTAAAACCTAAATATTCAAAGTCATCCTGCAAAGGAATGCTTCAACCTAGCAGAACAAAATTTGTGCAGCCAAGCGCAACTGGTATACACTATTTCCTACCAAGTATCAACAAGATAGGGTGACAAAATATTTGCTGAGTTTTCCGTAATCTCTGAGTTTTTTGGAAGCTCCGTGAATACTTTCCAAAGAAAGTGTGTTTTCCTTGCCTCTGCTTAGGGCTACTTCAACAGGGAACAATGCATAGAGAGTGCACTGAGAACTAGTTGAATGAGTCAAGTTACAAGCACACAGCAAAAACCGTGTTTGATTTAGAGTTCCATGTGCATGTATCCCTATAGGGAAAATGAAGTGAAACCTAAAATTTCAAAGTATTCCTGCAAACCAACTATTCAACTAGAAGATCTAAATTTGGGCAGCCAAATGCAACCGGTATACTTATCTTTCCTGTCGAGTTAACAACAAGTTAGGGTGAAAAAATATTTGCTGAGATTCCAGGAAACTCAAAGTTCTGTGCAATCACTGCAAATGCTTTCCAATGAAAGTTTCTTTCCCTGGCCACTGCTTAGGGTTACTTCAACAGAAATCAAAGCATAGAGATCGGCACTGAGAACTAGTTGAGTGAGTTTCAATTTCAAGCGGCTAGCATAAACCGGGTTTGATTTATAAGTCCAAATGCATACGTCCCTATAAGGAAAAGTGAAGTGAAACCTAAAAATTCAAAGTGTTCCTGCAAACGAACTTTTCAACCTAGAAGAAACGACATTTGGGTAGCTAAGTGCAACTGGTACACTCATCTTTCCTGACAAGGGTCATCAAGATCAGGTGAGTAAATATTTGCAGAGATTCCAGTTACTTGGAGCTCTGTTGAAGCTCTGTAAATGCTTTCTAAGGAAAGCGTATGTTCCTCGCCTCCACTTAGGACCACTTCAACAGGGAAACAAAGCACAGAGAGTACACCAGGAACTAATTGAGTGAGTCAAGCTTCAAGCAGCTAGCACAAACAGTGTTTGATTTAGAGTTCCAAATGCATGTATTCCTATAGGTTAAAATGAAGAGAAACCCCCCAAATGCAATGTCTTCCTGAAAGCACATGCTTCAACTTAGAAGAACGAAATTTTGGCAGGCAAATGCAACTGGTATACTCATCTTCTTACCTAGGAACAGCAAGATCAAGTGAAAAAATATTCGCTGAAATTCCAGTAAACTTGGGAGTTTTGTGGAAGCTCTGCAAACACTTACATAAGAAAGCGTATTTTCCTTGCCTCTGCTTGGGGATACTTCAGCGGGGGACAATGCATAGAGAGTGCACTGAGAACTAATTGAGTGAGCCAAGTTTCAAACAGGTATCACAAACTGTGTTTGATTTAGCATTCCAAATGCATGTATTCACATAGGGAAAAAAGAAGTTAAAACCTAAAAATTCAAAGTGTTCCTGCAAAGGAACTCTTCAACATAAGATTACGAAATTTGGGCTGCCAAGTGCAACACATATACTCATTTTTGCTGCCAAGTTTCAACAAGATCAGGTGAAAAAACATTTGCTGAGAGTCCAGTAAACTCTTGAGTTCTGTGGATGCTCTACAAACACGTTCAAATGAAAGTCTATTTTTCTTTGCTCGGCTTAGGGGTACGTAAACCGGTAACAAAGCGTAGAGAGCACAATGAGAATTCATTCAGTGAGTCAAGTTTCAAGCAGCTAGCACAAACCGTGTTTGATTTAGATTTTCGAAAGCATGTATCCCTAGAGGGGTAAATGTAGTAAAACCTAAACATTCAAAGTCATCCTGCAAAGGAATGCTTCAACCTAGCAGAACAAAATTTGTGCAGCCAAGCGTAAATGGTATACACCTTTTTCCTACCAAGTATCAAAAAGATAGGGTGACAAAATATTTGCTGAGTTTTCCGTAATCTCTGAATTTTTTGGAAGCTCGGTGTATACTTTCCAAAGAAAGTGTGTTTTCCTTGCCTCTGCTTAGGGCTACTTCAACAGGGAACAATGCATAGAGAGAGCACTGAGAACTAGTTGAATGAGTCAAGTTACAAGCACACAGCAAAAACCGTGTTTGATTTAGAGTTCCATGTGCATGTATCCCTATAGGGGAAAATGAAGTGAAACCTAAAATTTCAAAGTATTCCTGCAAACCAACTATTCAACCTAGAAGATCTAAATTTGGGCAGCCAAATGCAACCGGTATACTTATCTTTCCTGTCGAGTTAAACACAAGTTAGGGTGAAAAATATTTGCTGAGATTCCAGGAAACTCAAAGTTCTGTGCAATCACTGCAAATGCTTTCCAATGAAAGTTTCTTTCCCTGGCCTCTGCTTAGGGTTACTTCAACAGAAAACAAAGCATAGAGATCGCACTGAGAACTAGTGAGTGAGTTTCAGTTTCAGAGCAGCTAGCATAAACCGTGTTTGATTTATAAGTCCAAATGCATACGTCCCTATAAGGCAAAGTGAAGTGAAACCTAAAAATTCAAAGTGTTCCTGCAAAGGAACTCTTCAACATAAGATTACGAAATTTTGGGCTGCCAAGTGCAACACATATACTCATTTTTGCTGCCAAGTTTCAACAAGATCAGGTGAAAAAACATTTGCTGAGAGTCCAGTAAACTCTTGAGTTCTGTGGATGCTCTACAAACACGTTCAAATGAAAGTCTATTTTTTCTTGCTCGGCTTAGGGGTACGTAAACCGGTAACAAAGCGTAGAGAGCACAATGAGAATTCATTCAGTGAGTCAAGTTTCAAGCAGCTAGCACAAACCGTGTTTGATTTAGATTTTCGAAAGCATGTATCCCTAGAGGGGAAAATGTAGTAAAACCTAAACATTCAAAGTCATCCTGCAAAGGAATGCTTCAACCTAGCAGAACAAAATTTGTGCAGCCAAGCGTAAATGGTATACACCTTTTTCCTACCAAGTATCAAAAAGATAGGGTGACAAAATATTTGCTGAGTTTTCCGTAATCTCTGAGTTTTTTGGAAGCTCGGTGAATACTTTCCAAAGAAAGTGTGTTTTCCTTGCCTCTGCTTAGGGCTACTTCAACAGGGAACAATGCATAGAGAGAGCACTGAGAACTAGTTGAATGAGTCAAGTTACAAGCACACAGCAAAAACCGTGTTTGATTTAGAGTTCCATGTGCATGTATCCCTATAGGGGAAAATGAAGTGAAACCTAAAATTTCAAAGTATTCCTGCAAACCAACTATTCAACCTAGAAGATCTAAATTTGGGCAGCCAAATGCAAACGGTATACTTATCTTTCCTGTCGAGTTAACAACAAGTTAGGGTGAAAAAATATTTGCTGAGATTCCAGGAAACTCAAAGTTCTGTGCAATCACTGCAAATGCTTTCCAATGAAAGTTTCTTTCCCTGGCCTCTGCTTAGGGTTACTTCAACAGAAATCAAAGCATAGAGATCGCACTGAGAACTAGTTGAGTGAGTTTCAGTTTCAAGCGGCTAGCATAAACCGTGTTTGATTTATAAGTCCAAATGCATACGTCCCTATAAGGCAAAGTGAAGTGAAACCTAAAAATTCAAAGTGTTCCTGCAAACGAACTTTTCAACCTAGAAGAACGACATTTGGGTAGCTAAGTGCAACTGGTATACTCATCTTTCCTGACAAGGGTCATCAAGATCAGGTGAGTAAATATTTGCAGACATTCCAGTTAACTTGGAGCTCTGTTGAAGCTCTGTAAATGCTTTCTAAGGAAAGCGTATGTTCCTCGCCTCCACTTAGGACCACTTCAACAGGGAACAAAGCACAGAGAGTACACCAGGAACTAATTGAGTGAGTCAAGCTTCAAGCAGCTAGCACAAACAGTGTTTGATTTAGAGTTCCAAATGCATGTATTCCTATAGGTTAAAATGAAGAGAAACCCCCCAAATGCAATGTCTTCCTGAAAGCACTTGCTTCAACTTAGAAGAACGAAATTTTGGCAGGCAAATGCAACTGGTATACTCATCTTTCTTACCTAGGATCAACAAGATCAAGTGAAAAAATATTCGCTGAAATTCCAGTAAACTTGGGAGTTTTGTGGAAGCTCTGCAAACACTTACATAAGAAAGCGTATTTTCCTTGCCTCTGCTTGGGGATACTTCAGCGGGGGACAATGCATAGAGAGTGCACTGAGAACTAATTGAGTGAGCCAAGTTTCAAACAGGTATCACAAACTGTGTTTGATTTAGCATTCCAAATGCATGTATTCACATAGGGAAAAAAGAAGTTAAACCTAAAAATTCAAAGTGTTCCTGCAAAGGAACTCTTCAACATAAGATTACGAAATTTGGGCTGCCAAGTGCAACCCATATACTCATTTTTGCTGCCAAGTTTCAACAAGATCGGGTGAAAAAACATTTGCTGAGAGTCCAGTAAACTCTTGAGTTCTGTGGATGCTCTACAAACACGTTCAAATGAAAGTCTATTTTTCTTTGCTCGGCTTAGGGGTACATAAACCGGTAACGAAGCGTAGAGAGCACAATGAGAATTCATTCAGTGAGTCAAGTTTCAAGCAGCTAGCACAAACCGTGTTTGATTTAGATTTTCAAAAGCATGTATCCCTAGAGGGGAAAATGTAGTAAAACCTAAATATTCAAAGTCATCCTGCAAAGGAATGCTTCAACCTAGCAGAACAAAATTTGTGCAGCCAAGCGCAACTGGTATACACCTTTTTCCTACCAAGTATCAACAAGATAGGGTGACAAAATATTTGCTGAGTTTTCCGTAATCTCTGAGTTTTTTGGAAGCTCCGTGAATACTTTCCAAAGAAAGTGTGTTTTCCTTGCCTCTGCTTAGGGCTACTTCAACAGGGAACAATGCATAGAGAGTGCACTGAGAACTAGTTGAATGAGTCAAGTTACAAGCACACAGCAAAAACCGTGTTTGATTTAGAGTTCCATGTGCATGTATCCCTATAGGGGAAAATGAAGTGAAACCTAAAATTTCAAAGTATTCCTGCAAACCAACTATTCAACCTAGAAGATCTAAATTTGGGCAGCCAAATGCAACCGGTATACTTATCTTTCCTGTCGAGTTAACAACAAGTTAGGGTGAAAAAATATTTGCTGAGATTCCAGGAAACTCAAAGTTCTGTGCAATCACTGCAAATGCTTTCCAATGAAAGTTTCTTTCCCTGGCCACTGCTTAGGGTTACTTCAACAGAAATCAAAGCATAGAGATCGCACTGAGAACTAGTTGAGTGAGTTTCAATTTCAAGCGGCTAGCATAAACCGGGTTTGATTTATAAGTCCAAATGCATACGTCCCTATAAGGCAAAGTGAAGTGAAACCTAAAAATTCAAAGTGTTCCTGCAAACGAACTTTTCAACCTAGAAGAACGACATTTGGGTAGCTAAGTGCAACTGGTACACTCATCTTTCCTGACAAGGGTCATCAAGATCAGGTGAGTAAATATTTGCAGAGATTCCAGTTAACTTGGAGCTCTGTTGAAGCTCTGTAAATGCTTTCTAAGGAAAGCGTATGTTCCTCGCCTCCACTTAGGACCACTTCAACAGGGAACAAAGCACAGAGAGTACACCAGGAACTAATTGAGTGAGTCAAGCTTCAAGCAGCTAGCACAAACAGTGTTTGATTTAGAGTTCCAAATGCATGTATTCCTATAGGTTAAAATGAAGAGAAACCCCCCAAATGCAATGTCTTCTTGAAAGCACATGCTTCAACTTAGAAGAACGAAATTTTGGCAGGCAAATGCAACTGGTATACTCATCTTTCTTACCTAGGAACAACAAGATCAAGTGAAAAAATATTCGCTGAAATTCCAGTAAACTTGGGAGTTTTGTGGAAGCTCTGCAAACACTTACATAAGAAAGCGTATTTTCCTTGCCTCTGCTTGGGGATACTTCAGCGGGGGACAATGCATAGAGAGTGCACTGAGAACTAATTGAGTGAGCCAAGTTTCAAACAGGTATCACAAACTGTGTTTGATTTAGCATTCCAAATGCATGTATTCACATAGGGAAAAAAGAAGTTAAACCTAAAAATTCAAAGTGTTCCTGCAAAGGAACTCTTCAACATAAGATTACGAAATTTGGGCTGCCAAGTGCAACACATATACTCATTTTTGCTGCCAAGTTTCAACAAGATCAGGTGAAAAAACATTTGCTGAGAGTCCAGTAAACTCTTGAGTTCTGTGGATGCTCTACAAACACGTTCAAATGAAAGTCTATTTTTCTTTGCTCGGCTTAGGGGTACGTAAACCGGTAACAAAGCGTAGAGAGCACAATGAGAATTCATTCAGTGAGTCAAGTTTCAAGCAGCTAGCACAAACCGTGTTTGATTTAGATTTTCGAAAGCATGTATCCCTAGAGGGGAAAATGTAGTAAAACCTAAACATTCAAAGTCATCCTGCAAAGGAATGCTTCAACCTAGCAGAACAAAATTTGTGCAGCCAAGCGTAAATGGTATACACCTTTTTCCTACCAAGTATCAAAAAGATAGGGTGACAAAATATTTGCTGAGTTTTCCGTAATCTCTGAGTTTTTTGGAAGCTCGGTGAATACTTTCCAAAGAAAGTGTGTTTTCCTTGCCTCTGCTTAGGGCTACTTCAACAGGGAACAATGCATAGAGAGAGCTCTGAGAACTAGTTGAATGAGTCAAGTTACAAGCACACAGCAAAAACCGTGTTTGATTTAGAGTTCCATGTGCATGTATCCCTATAGGGGAAAATGAAGTGAAACCTAAAATTTCAAAGTATTCCTGCAAACCAACTATTCAACCTAGAAGATCTAAATTTGGGCAGCCAAATGCAACCGGTATACTTATCTTTCCTGTCGAGTTAACAACAAGTTAGGGTGAAAAAATATTTGCTGAGATTCCAGGAAACTCAAAGTTCTGTGCAATCACTGCAAATGCTTTCCAATGAAAGTTTCTTTCCCTGGCCTCTGCTTAGGGTTACTTCAACAGAAATCAAAGCATAGAGATCGCACTGAGAACTAGTTGAGTGAGTTTCAGTTTCAAGCGGCTAGCATAAACCGTGTTTGATTTATAAGTCCAAATGCATACGTCCCTATAAGGCAAAGTGAAGTGAAACCTAAAAATTCAAAGTGTTCCTGCAAACGAACTTTTCAACCTAGAAGAACGACATTTGGGTAGCTAAGTGCAACTGGTATACTCATCTTTCCTGACAAGGGTCATCAAGATCAGGTGAGTAAATATTTGCAGAGATTCCAGTTAACTTGGAGCTCTGTTGAAGCTCTGTAAATGCTTTCTAAGGAAAGCGTATGTTCCTCGCCTCCACTTAGGACCACTTCAACAGGGAACAAAGCACAGAGAGTACACCAGGAACTAATTGAGTGAGTCAAGCTTCAAGCAGCTAGCACAAACAGTGTTTGATTTAGAGTTCCAAATGCATGTATTCCTATAGGTTAAAATGAAGAGAAACCCCCCAAATGCAATGTCTTCCTGAAAGCACTTGCTTCAACTTAGAAGAACGAAATTTTGGCAGGCAAATGCAACTGGTATACTCATCTTTCTTACCTAGGATCAACAAGATCAAGTGAAAAAATATTCGCTGAAATTCCAGTAAACTTGGGAGTTTTGTGGAAGCTCTGCAAACACTTACATAAGAAAGCGTATTTTCCTTGCCTCTGCTTGGGGATACTTCAGCGGGGGACAATGCATAGAGAGTGCACTGAGAACTAATTGAGTGAGCCAAGTTTCAAACAGGTATCACAAACTGTGTTTGATTTAGCATTCCAAATGCATGTATTCACATAGGGAAAAAAGAAGTTAAACCTAAAAATTCAAAGTGTTCCTGCAAAGGAACTCTTCAACATAAGATTACGAAATTTGGGCTGCCAAGTGCAACCCATATACTCATTTTTGCTGCCAAGTTTCAACAAGATCGGGTGAAAAAACATTTGCTGAGAGTCCAGTAAACTCTTGAGTTCTGTGGATGCTCTACAAACACGTTCAAATGAAAGTCTATTTTTCTTTGCTCGGCTTAGGGGTACATAAACCGGTAACGAAGCGTAGAGTGCACAATGAGAATTCATTCAGTGAGTCAAGTTTCAAGCAGCTAGCACAAACCGTGTTTGATTTAGATTTTCAAAAGCATGTATCCCTACAGGGGAAAATGTAGTAAAACCTAAATATTCAAAGTCATCCTGCAAAGGAATGCTTCAACCTAGCAGAACAAAATTTGTGCAGCCAAGCGCAACTGGTATACACCTTTTTCCTACCAAGTATCAACAAGATAGGGTGACAAAATATTTGCTGAGTTTTCCGTAATCTCTGAGTTTTTTGGAAGCTCCGTGAATACTTTCCAAAGAAAGTGTGTTTTCCTTGCCTCTGCTTAGGGCTACTTCAACAGGGAACAATGCATAGAGAGTGCACTGAGAACTAGTTGAATGAGTCAAGTTACAAGCACACAGCAAAAACCGTGTTTGATTTAGAGTTCCATGTGCATGTATCCCTATAGGGGAAAATGAAGTGAAACCTAAAATTTCAAAGTATTCCTGCAAACCAACTATTCAACCTAGAAGATCTAAATTTGGGCAGCCAAATGCAACCGGTATACTTATCTTTCCTGTCGAGTTAACAACAAGTTAGGGTGAAAAAATATTTGCTGAGATTCCAGGAAACTCAAAGTTCTGTGCAATCACTGCAAATGCTTTCCAATGAAAGTTTCTTTCCCTGGCCACTGCTTAGGGTTACTTCAACAGAAATCAAAGCATAGAGATCGCACTGAGAACTAGTTGAGTGAGTTTCAATTTCAAGCGGCTAGCATAAACCGGGTTTGATTTATAAGTCCAAATGCATACGTCCCTATAAGGAAAAGTGAAGTGAAACCTAAAAATTCAAAGTGTTCCTGCAAACGAACTTTTCAACCTAGAAGAACGACATTTGGGTAGCTAAGTGCAACTGGTACACTCATCTTTCCTGACAAGGGTCATCAAGATCAGGTGAGTAAATATTTGCAGAGATTCCAGTTAACTTGGAGCTCTGTTGAAGCTCTGTAAATGCTTTCTAAGGAAAGCGTATGTTCCTCGCCTCCACTTAGGACCACTTCAACAGGGAACAAAGCACAGAGAGTACACCAGGAACTAATTGAGTGAGTCAAGCTTCAAGCAGCTAGCACAAACAGTGTTTGATTTAGAGTTCCAAATGCATGTATTCCTATAGGTTAAAATGAAGAGAAACCCCCCAAATGCAATGTCTTCTTGAAAGCACATGCTTCAACTTAGAAGAACGAAATTTTGGCAGGCAAATGCAACTGGTATACTCATCTTTCTTACCTAGGAACAACAAGATCAAGTGAAAAAATATTCGCTGAAATTCCAGTAAACTTGGGAGTTTTGTGGAAGCTCTGCAAACACTTACATAAGAAAGCGTATTTTCCTTGCCTCTGTTTGGGGATACTTCAGCGGGGTACAATGCATAGAGAGTGCACTGAGAACTAATTGAGTGAGCCAAGTTTCAAACAGGTATCACAAACTGTGTTTGATTTAGCATTCCAAATGCATGTATTCACAAAGGGAAAAAAGAAGTTAAACCTAAAAATTCAAAGTGTTCCTGCAAAGGAACTCTTCAACATAAGATTACGAAATTTGGGCTGCCAAGTGCAACACATATACTCATTTTTGCTGCCAAGTTTCAACAAGATCAGGTGAAAAAACATTTGCTGAGAGTCCAGTAAACTCTTGAGTTCTGTGGATGCTCTACAAACACGTTCAAATGAAAGTCTATTTTTCTTTGCTCGGCTTAGGGGTACGTAAACCGGTAACAAAGCGTAGAGAGCACAATGAGAATTCATTCAGTGAGTCAAGTTTCAAGCAGCTAGCACAAACCGTGTTTGATTTAGATTTTCGAAAGCATGTATCCCTAGAGGGGAAAATGTAGTAAAACCTAAACATTCAAAGTCATCCTGCAAAGGAATGCTTCAACCTAGCAGAACAAAATTTGTGCAGCCAAGCGTAAATGGTATACACCTTTTTCCTACCAAGTATCAAAAAGATAGGGTGACAAAATATTTGCTGAGTTTTCCGTAATCTCTGAGTTTTTTGGAAGCTCGGTGAATACTTTCCAAAGAAAGTGTGTTTTCCTTGCCTCTGCTTAGGGCTACTTCAACAGGGAACAATGCATAGAGAGAGCTCTGAGAACTAGTTGAATGAGTCAAGTTACAAGCACACAGCAAAAACCGTGTTTGATTTAGAGTTCCATGTGCATGTATCCCTATAGGGGAAAATGAAGTGAAACCTAAAATTTCAAAGTATTCCTGCAAACCAACTATTCAACCTAGAAGATCTAAATTTGGGCAGCCAAATGCAACCGGTATACTTATCTTTCCTGTCGAGTTAACAACAAGTTAGGGTGAAAAAATATTTGCTGAGATTCCAGGAAACTCAAAGTTCTGTGCAATCACTGCAAATGCTTTCCAATGAAAGTTTCTTTCCCTGGCCTCTGCTTAGGGTTACTTCAACAGAAATCAAAGCATAGAGATCGCACTGAGAACTAGTTGAGTGAGTTTCAGTTTCAAGCGGCTAGCATAAACCGTGTTTGATTTATAAGTCCAAATGCATACGTCCCTATAAGGCAAAGTGAAGTGAAACCTAAAAATTCAAAGTGTTCCTGCAAACGAACTTTTCAACCTAGAAGAACGACATTTGGGTAGCTAAGTGCAACTGGTATACTCATCTTTCCTGACAAGGGTCATCAAGATCAGGTGAGTAAATATTTGCAGAGATTCCAGTTAACTTGGAGCTCTGTTGAAGCTCTGTAAATGCTTTCTAAGGAAAGCGTATGTTCCTCGCCTCCACTTAGGACCACTTCAACAGGGAACAAAGCACAGAGAGTACACCAGGAACTAATTGAGTGAGTCAAGCTTCAAGCAGCTAGCACAAACAGTGTTTGATTTAGAGTTCCAAATGCATGTATTCCTATAGGTTAAAATGAAGAGAAACCCCCCAAATGCAATGTCTTCTTGAAAGCACATGCTTCAACTTAGAAGAACGAAATTTTGGCAGGCAAATGCAACTGGTATACTCATCTTTCTTACCTAGGAACAACAAGATCAAGTGAAAAAATATTCGCTGAAATTCCAGTAAACTTGGGAGTTTTGTGGAAGCTCTGCAAACACTTACATAAGAAAGCGTATTTTCCTTGCCTCTGCTTGGGGATACTTCAGCGGGGGACAATGCATAGAGAGTGCACTGAGAACTAATTGAGTGAGCCAAGTTTCAAACAGGTATCACAAACTGTGTTTGATTTAGCATTCCAAATGCATGTATTCACATAGGGAAAAAAGAAGTTAAACCTAAAAATTCAAAGTGTTCCTGCAAAGGAACTCTTCAACATAAGATTACGAAATTTGGGCTGCCAAGTGCAACACATATACTCATTTTTGCTGCCAAGTTTCAACAAGATCAGGTGAAAAAACATTTGCTGAGAGTCCAGTAAACTCTTGAGTTCTGTGGATGCTCTACAAACACGTTCAAATGAAAGTCTATTTTTCTTTGCTCGGCTTAGGGGTACGTAAACCGGTAACAAAGCGTAGAGAGCACAATGAGAATTCATTCAGTGAGTCAAGTTTCAAGCAGCTAGCACAAACCGTGTTTGATTTAGATTTTCGAAAGCATGTATCCCTAGAGGGGAAAATGTAGTAAAACCTAAACATTCAAAGTCATCCTGCAAAGGAATGCTTCAACCTAGCAGAACAAAATTTGTGCAGCCAAGCGTAAATGGTATACACCTTTTTCCTACCAAGTATCAAAAAGATAGGGTGACAAAATATTTGCTGAGTTTTCCGTAATCTCTGAGTTTTTTGGAAGCTCGGTGAATACTTTCCAAAGAAAGTGTGTTTTCCTTGCCTCTGCTTAGGGCTACTTCAACAGGGAACAATGCATAGAGAGAGCTCTGAGAACTAGTTGAATGAGTCAAGTTACAAGCACACAGCAAAAACCGTGTTTGATTTAGAGTTCCATGTGCATGTATCCCTATAGGGGAAAATGAAGTGAAACCTAAAATTTCAAAGTATTCCTGCAAACCAACTATTCAACCTAGAAGATCTAAATTTGGGCAGCCAAATGCAACCGGTATACTTATCTTTCCTGTCGAGTTAACAACAAGTTAGGGTGAAAAAGTATTTGCTGAGATTCCAGGAAACTCAAAGTTCTGTGCAATCACTGCAAATGCTTTCCAATGAAAGTTTCTTTCCCTGGCCTCTGCTTAGGGTTACTTCAACAGAAATCAAAGCATAGAGATCGCACTGAGAACTAGTTGAGTGGGTTTCAGTTTCAAGCAGCTAGCATAAACCGTGTTTGATTTATAAGTCCAAATGCATACGTCCCTATAAGGAAAAGTGAAGTGAAACCTAAAAATTCAAAGTGTTCCTGCAAACGAACTTTTCAACCTAGAAGAACGACATTTGGGTAGCTAAGTGCAACTGGTATACTCATCTTTCCTGACAAGGGTCATCAAGATCAGGTGAGTAAATATTTGCAGAGATTCCAGTTAACTTGGAGCTCTGTTGAAGCTCTGTAAATGCTTTCTAAGGAAAGCGTATGTTCCTCGCCTCCACTTAGGACCACTTCAACAGGGAACAAAGCACAGAGAGTACACCAGGAACTAATTGAGTGAGTCAAGCTTCAAGCAGCTAGCACAAACAGTGTTTGATTTAGAGTTCCAAATGCATGTATTCCTATAGGTTAAAATGAAGAGAAACCCCCCAAATGCAATGTCTTCCTGAAAGCACTTGCTTCAACTTAGAAGAACGAAATTTTGGCAGGCAAATGCAACTGGTATACTCATCTTTCTTACCTAGGATCAACAAGATCAAGTGAAAAAATATTCGCTGAAATTCCAGTAAACTTGGGAGTTTTGTGGAAGCTCTGCAAACACTTACATAAGAAAGCGTATTTTCCTTGCCTCTGCTTGGGGATACTTCAGCGGGAGACAATGCATAGAGAGTGCACTGAGAACTAATTGAGTGAGCCAAGTTTCAAACAGGTATCACAAACTGTGTTTGATTTAGCATTCCAAATGCATGTATTCACATAGGGAAAAAAGAAGTTAAACCTAAAAATTCAAAGTGTTCCTGCAAAGGAACTCTTCAACATAAGATTACGAAATTTGGGCTGCCAAGTGCAACCCATATACTCATTTTTGCTGCCAAGTTTCAACAAGATCGGGTGAAAAAACATTTGCTGAGAGTCCAGTAAACTCTTGAGTTCTGTGGATGCTCTACAAACACGTTCAAATGAAAGTCTATTTTTCTTTGCTCGGCTTAGGGGTACATAAACCGGTAACGAAGCGTAGAGAGCACAATGAGAATTCATTCAGTGAGTCAAGTTTCAAGCAGCTAGCACAAACCGTGTTTGATTTAGATTTTCAAAAGCATGTATCCCTACAGGGGAAAATGTAGTAAAACCTAAATATTCAAAGTCATCCTGCAAAGGAATGCTTCAACCTAGCAGAACAAAATTTGTGCAGCCAAGCGCAACTGGTATACACCTTTTTCCTACCAAGTATCAACAAGATAGGGTGACAAAATATTTGCTGAGTTTTCCGTAATCTCTGAGTTTTTTGGAAGCTCGGTGAATACTTTCCAAAGAAAGTGTGTTTTCCTTGCCTCTGCTTAGGGCTACTTCAACAGGGAACAATGCATAGAGAGTGCACTGAGAACTAGTTGAATGAGTCAAGTTACAAGCACACAGCAAAAACCGTGTTTGATTTAGAGTTCCATGTGCATGTATCCCTATAGGGGAAAATGAAGTGAAACCTAAAATTTCAAAGTATTCCTGCAAACCAACTATTCAACCTAGAAGATCTAAATTTGGGCAGCCAAATGCAACCGGTATACTTATCTTTCCTGTCGAGTTAACAACAAGTTAGGGTGAAAAAATATTTGCTGAGATTCCAGGAAACTCAAAGTTCTGTGCAATCACTGCAAATGCTTTCCAATGAAAGTTTCTTTCCCTGGCCACTGCTTAGGGTTACTTCAACAGAAATCAAAGCATAAAGATCGCACTGAGAACTAGTTGAGTGAGTTTCAATTTCAAGCGGCTAGCATAATCCGGGTTTGATTTATAAGTCCAAATGCATACGTCCCTATAAGGAAAAGTGAAGTGAAACCTAAAAATTCAAAGTGTTCCTGCAAACGAACTTTTCAACCTAGAAGAACGACATTTGGGTAGCTAAGTGCAACTGGTACACTCATCTTTCCTGACAAGGGTCATCAAGATCAGGTGAGTAAATATTTGCAGAGATTCCAGTTAACTTGGAGCTCTGTTGAAGCTCTGTAAATGCTTTCTAAGGAAAGCGTATGTTCCTCGCCTCCACTTAGGACCACTTCAACAGGGAACAAAGCACAGAGAGTACACCAGGAACTAATTGAGTGAGTCAAGCTTCAAGCAGCTAGCACAAACAGTGTTTGATTTAGAGTTCCAAATGCATGTATTCCTATAGGTTAAAATGAAGAGAAACCCCCCAAATGCAATGTCTTCTTGAAAGCACATGCTTCAACTTAGAAGAACGAAATTTTGGCAGGCAAATGCAACTGGTATACTCATCTTTCTTACCTAGGAACAACAAGATCAAGTGAAAAAATATTCGCTGAAATTCCAGTAAACTTGGGAGTTTTGTGGAAGCTCTGCAAACACTTACATAAGAAATCGTATTTTCCTTGCCTCTGCTTGGGGATACTTCAGCGGGGGACAATGCATAGAGAGTGCACTGAGAACTAATTGAGTGAGCCAAGTTTCAAACAGGTATCACAAACTGTGTTTGATTTAGCATTCCAAATGCATGTATTCACATAGGGAAAAAAGAAGTTAAACCTAAAAATTCAAAGTGTTCCTGCAAAGGAACTCTTCAACATAAGATTACGAAATTTGGGCTGCCAAGTGCAACACATATACTCATTTTTGCTGCCAAGTTTCAACAAGATCAGGTGAAAAAACATTTGCTGAGAGTCCAGTAAACTCTTGAGTTCTGTGGATGCTCTACAAACACGTTCAAATGAAAGTCTATTTTTCTTTGCTCGGCTTAGGGGTACGTAAACCGGTAACAAAGCGTAGAGAGCACAATGAGAATTCATTCAGTGAGTCAAGTTTCAAGCAGCTAGCACAAACCGTGTTTGATTTAGATTTTCGAAAGCATGTATCCCTAGAGGGGAAAATGTAGTAAAACCTAAACATTCAAAGTCATCCTGCAAAGGAATGCTTCAACCTAGTAGAACAAAATTTGTGCAGCCAAGCGTAAATGGTATACACCTTTTTCCTACCAAGTATCAAAAAGATAGGGTGACAAAATATTTGCTGAGTTTTCCGTAATCTCTGAGTTTTTTGGAAGCTCGGTGAATACTTTCCAAAGAAAGTGTGTTTTCCTTGCCTCTGCTTAGGGCTACTTCAACAGGGAACAATGCATAGAGAGAGCTCTGAGAACTAGTTGAATGAGTCAAGTTACAAGCACACAGCAAAAACCGTGTTTGATTTAGAGTTCCATGTGCATGTATCCCTATAGGGGAAAATGAAGTGAAACCTAAAATTTCAAAGTATTCCTGCAAACCAACTATTCAACCTAGAAGATCTAAATTTGGGCAGCCAAATGCTACCGGTATACTTATCTTTCCTGTCGAGTTAACAACAAGTTAGGGTGAAAAAGTATTTGCTGAGATTCCAGGAAACTCAAAGTTCTGTGCAATCACTGCAAATGCTTTCCAATGAAAGTTTCTTTCCCTGGCCTCTGCTTAGGGTTACTTCAACAGAAATCAAAGCCTAGAGATCGCACTGAGAACTAGTTGAGTGAGTTTCAGTTTCAAGCGGCTAGCATAAACCGTGTTTGATTTATAAGTCCAAATGCATACGTCCCTATAAGGCAAAGTGAAGTGAAACCTAAAAATTCAAAGTGTTCCTGCAAACGAACTTTTCAACCTAGAAGAACGACATTTGGGTAGCTAAGTGCAACTGGTATACTCATCTTTCCTGACAAGGGTCATCAAGATCAGGTGAGTAAATATTTGCAGAGATTCCAGTTAACTTGGAGCTCTGTTGAAGCTCTGTAAATGCTTTCTAAGGAAAGCGTATGTTCCTCGCCTCCACTTAGGACCACTTCAACAGGGAACAAAGCACAGAGAGTACACCAGGAACTAATTGAGTGAGTCAAGCTTCAAGCAGCTAGCACAAACAGTGTTTGATTTAGAGTTCCAAATGCATGTATTCCCTATAGGTTAAAATGAAGAGAAACCCCCCAAATGCAATGTCTTCCTGAAAGCACTTGCTTCAACTTAGAAGAACGAAATTTTGGCAGGCAAATGCAACTGGTATACTCATCTTTCTTACCTAGGATCAACAAGATCAAGTGAAAAAATATTCGCTGAAATTCCAGT